>NW_026018508.1:15985463-15987222 GCF_020466585.1 Dendroctonus ponderosae
GCGTTCTTGCTCATTTTGCTTCCGAGAAACATGCAAAACGGGACGAAAAACATGAAATTTTGCAATAATCTTACGCCACCCTTGCACAAAACGACAATAATTTTTCTAATTTCATAGACAACAGAAGACAAGACTATTTTTTCTACATAACCCCCCCCCTGAATTTAAAGCTGGATCCGCCCCTGTGTCTAGGTGCAGCTAAAACGTACTATTTAAGCTTATTATTGTACAGAATGTACATCCATTCCTGTAATTAATCCAGTAATATATTCAATATTCAATTTATTTTAGTTATTAGCATTTATTAACAACTCGTAATGATTAACTGCGGGTTCTGCAGCTCTGAGGCAGTAGAAACATTTCATATTATTTTGTCCTGATCTAAATCTAAGCGGTTGCAATAATTATCCGCATTTAACTTAAGTATTTTGTTTAATGACTTCTTTTGTTGTTTCTAGATTATTTATTCGAGAGAGCGAATCATCGTCAAAAATTCTTTTAATGCATTTTTCCATCTTTTTGGCTTTCTTGTGCGCTAAGGATGTTAAATTCTAACTGAAATTGCTCTGTACGTTGGAATTTTGCAGAAATTCATTTTTTCGCTGTTTTACATCTTTTACCATTGATTCCACTCAGCTGCTTGGATTATGTTGAGATTCTTGATCTTTGCTGAGGTCCATTCTTTTTCTGATACTTTAGTTCTTTATGCGGTTTTTCAATAATCTTGTGTGCCCCTATGCTTAGGTTTTGACCCTTCCATCGACCTTATAAGCAATATTTCTTACCGTCTTTTTAGGCCTTTTTGTGTGATACTTTTTACCACTTTTCTTAGAATATCTTGCGCCCGTAATCCGCCCTAGGACACAATGGTTTGAAGTCACAAAAGGCGAGTAAAAAGAGTGAGCTTAAATTTGGTAGAAGCGCGAACATGAAAAACTGAAAAACTATGCCAAGGCTGTCGAAAAAATTGCCGACAACAACGTGCCTCAAAAAGCGGCAAAATTTGGCGTTCCAGAAAACCTGGCAGGTTAAAGCGACGCAAAATGCAGTAAATCGCGTAGAACTAAAAAAAAAACGTACCTGTTGTTGCATGCCGTTAAGGAATGGACCCGGGAGGTACGGGTAGAAGATGTCGGGTCTCCGCTGCAGAAATTCGGTATCCTTGGGCGTCATGGGGATGGGCGGCAGGTCGAGCGACATGCGTCGCCCTCGTCGCGACGCCCCGTTGTTCCACATATGCGTACCCATGTGGACCTGCAATCAAACGAAACCTTCCCATTAGGAGCCGGCATGCCACTCTAGCCTCCTAATGAAACAGTGCCAGACATTTTCCAAATTGCCCACACCTAAATCACCTAACTACTATGCAAATTGCTTGCCGCCAATGGGCTCACTTAATGTGTTTGGATCGAGCTAATGAGGACTAACGTTATTGGAAATCAATATCCCGTCCAGTTCACATACCAGATGTGTTTTTGAGGTCGTTTTTAGTGYTTCCAGAAKRRRTGAARTSTTCACCTGGTGGTTTGCTTGAGCAGCTACTATTTTTYCAAGTTCAACTATACGACAAAGGGACGATTTTTGGTTGTTGACTCAAAATTCGAAACGAATTTGGTTTCTCTTTCTGAAAACCTGCAGGTGTTCTGCAACAGTCTGTATATCACTTAGGAATGTTTTCCGGGCTTTGAAGCCGTGGTCTATCGGAATTTCTTCCTGACGTTTCGTCCACAACTGCGCTGGACATTATCAAAGGCGATGA
>NW_026018508.1:15988221-15993920 GCF_020466585.1 Dendroctonus ponderosae
TCGTTGGATAGAGAATTGAAAAGTCGATTCAGTCGTAACAACGTTAGTGAGGAAATGCGAGTAGTTTTGACCCAGAAAGCGAAATTTGAATATCAGACACTTAGGTGCAAGATTAAGCCAAAATTTCATGTTTTCCGTCCCGTTTTTGCTCATTTCTCGGAGGCAAAATGAGCAAGAACGCTCGTTTTTACAGCATCTCAAAGAGAACTAAATGGCCTTTTTAGAAAGTGAACCATCGATGAGGAAATGGTGCAGTTTTCTCAAAAAATGCTTGAATTCACGAAGTTTTAGATTTGCGTAATTTTTTTTCTGGATCCGCCCTTTGTTACAGGGTGTTTGAAATTGGACAGTTTGGATGATAGGACGCCAGTCACTTGATTTAAAAAGCAGCCGAAAAACCGACACAGCTGGTGGAAAATAAGGAAGAGTTGAAATGTTTGAGAACGTGCTCTACAGTGTGTCCGCATCCACATGGACAATAACAAAATGCCCACTTTTGGACACAGTGTAGAGCAAATCCTCAAACATTTTAACCTGTTTTCAATCTTTTCCGCCACCTGTGTAGGCTTTATGCAAAATCGACCGATTGAATAATCGAGGTTACACACTGTAATTAAACACTTAAAAAATCTTACTAAACCGTTTGTCTCCTAAATTCACTTTTGCCAACATTTACGTAACGGATTGGAATCATTGTGTTCTATGCAAATTAGAGGTTGTAACGAAACGAAATAATTTCCGTTCTCATTGCAAAATAGTTATAATTCATCCTGATTAAAAGTTGCATAAAAACGAAACGGATATTTCCAAGTGATCGGGTCCTATTGCCAAATCCATAATCAAAAATCGCTTCTAACAAAGTGACTTACTTAGCGTGGAGCGTTTGGGCAGTGGAAGCTCCGTCTCAGTAGGTTCCCTCTTGATCTGCGCTGATTCCACCTTCTGATCGTGTAAGGATTGTAATTGCGCCAAGTGCGATTGAGCAATGGGTGGAACAGGGGGTTGCAAGGGTTGCGTCGATAGGCCTGGCGGCTCGTCGCTGGGCGGCTTCTGTTCTATCGATGGTAAACTGGGTGGTAAAGGCGTCGAGTCGTCTCCACTCAAAGACGGCGTCTTATTTTCGAACATTTGAGGTGGCATGTCGCGAATTTTGTGCGTCAACATGTGTTGCTTCATGTTGCCCTGGAAAGTTAGTCAATATAAGTGTCGCTCCAAAGACTTTTCGGAGAGTGAAGCGTTCGTTAGTTGCGAGTAACCAGGAAGGACTTAAACATTAATTACATTATTGTATTGTTACAGGTCGAAGCCGCGACCTATTTGGACATCTTTAGCTCTAGTGATTTGGAAAATTTAGCTATGCAAGGTGGGAAAGGTTGTGTGGCTTACCGCCATCTGCATCCAAGTTGAGGCGTATCCGGGGCTCATCGGTAAAGGGAATACCGAGGGGATGTTGCGGGACGGAGGTTTTCTGGATCGAGCCTTCCAAGGCTTTGCGTCCTCCTGGATACGCCTCTGCTTGTTGCAGTCACAACCATCCTGAAATGTACAGTATAAGTCAATCAGGCACGGATACATGCACTACCTTGCATTTCTAAATTTAATATTATCTATTTAGATTTAATAAGATGATTGAAACGTTAGTCCATACAATACAATAGAGCTGGAGACATCTGAAATTAACTGCTGGCAAACGGCCAACTGTGAGTTATGTCGCACGTCTAAGTGGTCTATTTTTGATGGAGGTTCTTATTTTTATGTTAAAATGCACTTTTTAACTTGTCGTCATTAACATCTGAAGTGATTGCCGTGAAAAATGCAGACGGATTCTTCAGAATTCGGTTTCATTGCTGCAAAGTTTATTTTCGACGGCAATTATTCAATATTTATTGCAGTCGGATATTCGTTTTCGATTAAAAACCGCTATGTAAATGGCACATTCTTCTAACAGCTTTCTTGAACTTTGCGCCTATTTTTAAACGCCTTATTATTCATCCCGATGAGCAGAAATAGTCCGCCGTGCATTAATGGCATTCTTCTTTGTCGCGATCATTACAAATCAGATTCATAACGAGCTTATTTCGTGTGCTTTTAGACGTTGTTGTTTGCAAATTAAACTCGCGCACTGTTTAATCTGCATAGTTTGCCCCAGCATGGAATGGCAGGTATTCACATGCTATGTAATGGAAAAATCTTCCACTAGTAGCATCCGATTGGAAAACCCTGTAATCGATAATAAATCGATATAAATAAACCAGTGAGTGTTCTTCACTAATTGGCCAAGAGCAGTTTCTGCAGATTACAGAATGGCCCTCTCATAGAGAGTGAAGCGTATTTATTCCATTCCTGTCGGAAGTTCTACTGTACTTTCGTCCATAGCCACATTAAGAGCCGCTAGATGAGTGGACTTTCATGTGAGTTGAAGATGAGGAATTTAAAAATTTCCCACGTATTCAGCCATTTCTCTTTGAAATCGCCAACCCAAAACTTTCAAGAACAGGTAGCGGCTGAATGTTTCCTTCCTGAACCGTTTCTTTCTTTCTTTCATTCATTGGCTTAATGAAATTGAAGGGTTTCTTTCCAATCCGTCTCAGCAAGTGTTCCACTATGAAAATGATAAATGTTTGCTCCATATTTTTGCTACCTTCGAACCATCTTCAATTCTAAGCAGGTTGCTCGCCTTTGGAGATGAATATCGCCGAGGCAGTTTGTGTTCTTCGTGAAATTATACCCTTTAAATGATTTATTGTCCTGCTGGGTGAATTATGGAACATACAAAACGAGCTCATAAAGTTTCACGCTTTCATTGCTATGAATAGTTGACTATTTAGGGTGATTTAGGTGACGCCAGACTCCGTTTTTCGGCAACGCAACTTTATGCGGGTACAATTGAAAAAGTGTTAAAAATATTCAAAAAACATGTGTAGCAAAGCAAACGTGCATAAGTAACAGATGGAAGTTAAAAAGGAAAACACTGGCCAATCCAACCTTAAAGCCCACCTAAACATTAAAAAATTGTTTTACCTTTGTAGAGAAACCTCGATCGCAGACTGAACATTTGAATGGTCGCTCTTTCGTGTGACTTCGATAATGTATCTCAAGAGCTGAATGGCAAGCGAATGTTTTGAAGCACAGATTGCAGGTGGTGTTGCCGCGCCCTAAACAGGAAGGATATCAGTTAAACATATATTTTGCTTAAGAGTTAGCTGAAGAGTAAAGGTACTTACCCAGGCTGGCAGCAGCAGCCCCAGATAATCGCAAAGATCCAGGCGAGATGTACGAAGATTGAGAGACTTGGGGTAGAAATCCAAAGGCCGAGAATAGTGAAGGTGGAGGTCCTGGACTGGGTCCAGGACTGGTGATTATGGGCTGATTTTGATTTGGTCGGGGCGTTAAATCCAGGGCTCCCATTGAATTACAGTCGGAAGTTGTGGGGCTTCCAGCACGCTGCGACGACGGAGGTCTGGGGACCTTAAAAGAGCACTTTTCTAAGCATTTCATATTGCCGATCAAGAACTCAACAATAGGGTAAAAGCAAGGATTTTCACTAGGAGGAGTTAAGAGTTAGGAATGAGCGGAGATCTATTACTATAATGGCACCGCAACAGTTTTTCTATTGAAATAATTTATAAAAAAGAGAGGACTCTCTTGAAAATAGACAAATTGAAATAAACTTGAAATAGAAGACGAAATTTGAATATGATATTCAGGATTAGGCCAAAATGTTATGCATTATGCCACTTTTTTGCCCATTTGTCAGCATCAGATTGAGTGGAGCATTGGATAGAGGATTAAATGGCACATTTTGACTAATTAAGGCATGAGCTCTGGGGCTAGCAGATGAAGCAATAAGCCGGAGGAGATTGAAAAAATATTATGAGAAAAGTGCGAAGATGGTGATTATAATTAGAAGATAATAAAATTAAGCTCTAATGTATTTTTTGAAATCCGAACTTTTAAAGGACATTTTCAGTTCGTTGAAATTTTGTTGGTTTTAAGTGTTTTATTCGCGTTTTTTGTTTAGTCAACATCTTGAGAAAATCAAAATTAATTCGCTTATTAATTGTAAAGAACAATAATTGAACAATTGTAAAGAGCACAATCATACCTGCAACTGCAGGATCAACATTTTCTATTCGAAGTGGATTTTCGCTCTGTGAAAGTGTAGTTTTTGAACGTTAATGGGTAGAATATGGAGGATAGGGCGCCAGCTTGCGACTTGGGCGGCTTTACATTTTTACATCAAGCTCATCTGAAGCTTTTCTCTAAATAGCCGCTTCACATATGGAAATTTGGGTTCCAATATTCAAAACAAGAAGCATCAGCTTACTGATAATGTGGTTTGGTGCCGATTAAAGCATTGAGTCTTTCGCCAGAAATTTTTAAACTTTGGGAATATTTTGGGCGGCTTTGTATTTTGACATCAAGCCCATCTGAAGCTTAACGCTAAAGTACTGCTTAAAATATGGAAATTTGGGTTCCAGTATTCAAAAGAAGAAACATCAGCATACTGGTTGAGCGGATTTGGTTCCGATTAAACCATAGATTACTTCGCAAGAAATTTTCAAACTTGCGAAATATTTTGGGCGGCTTTGTATTTTTACATCAAGCTCATCTGAAGCTTTTCTCTAAATAGCCGCTTCACATATGGAAATTTGGGTTCCAGTATTCCAAACAAGAAACATCAGCTTACTAATAATGTGGTTTGGTGCCGATTAAAGCATTGAGTCTTTCGCAAGAAATTTTTTAACTTTGGGAATATTTTGGGCGGCTTTGTATTTTAACATCAAGATCAGCTGAAGCTTGTCTCTAAAGAACTGTTGCAGATACGCAAATATGGATTCCATTTTTATGCGTTTTTGTCAAAAAAAGTCAAGATTTTTAGTTTTTTCGGTTTTTTTTATTGCAAAATCGATGATCAGTTGCATAGAAGCGATCATTTTCAAGTCAACATTTACCAAATGTGCAAAAATCAGGATTCCATGTGATTTGAATGAATTTTTGAAGATTTGAATGTTTTCTGTAAAAAATAACGAGCTTTAGTTCTGCCTTTTTTTATTGCGAAAAGCGTCTTCTTCAGAATGTCGATCTTTCAAGTTTCTACTGACTTTACTTTGGAAGTCGGGATTTTTGATTGAAGAGTGTGCAGTTACGTAAAAGCGTTTATTTTGAAGTCAACATTGACGAATCGCGTAAAATTCAGGATTTCATGTGATTTGAGCGTACTGCACTCTCCTTTACCGGACGCACGCACCACTCTGAACGTGTGAACGTGAATTTTTCGTTTCTGAGAAACTGATTTTCGGGAAACGCGAATTTTTCAATTCATAGGCAACATTTTCTTAACGATGAGTGAAGTTCGAAATTTTGAGGACATTTAAGTAAAGCGCACTCTTCTTAACCGAACGCACAAGGTGGTAATGACAAGTGAACAACATAAAGTCTTGTGGTGCCATTCAACTCTCACGTGCTCCCTAGTCGTTTAAGCCCGAAGGGAAACTTTTATAAATCCTGAAAAACTGACAATAGAAAAACAGTCCAGGCAAACAAAACATGCAAACAGCCTACTTAACATCGCCTGCTAGTCCCATTGAAGTGTAAAAACTCAAGGGTTATCTACAAGGGAGTTAAGTAGACTCTGTCTTTAGACAATTAGGGTAATTCCAGGAGGGATAAACCACCGCCTGAGATGGACCAGTCGG
>NW_026018508.1:15994640-15999073 GCF_020466585.1 Dendroctonus ponderosae
ATGGACCAGAGTAAATCGGGACAGTTGAACCGGTTTTTATTTTTCTGTTTTATACAATGCCTACAAAATACCAACGGAAGTTGAGCTCACTAAGAGCTAGATGGACCGAAGAGGACCTCAAAAATGCTGTAGAGGCTATAGATAGAAAAACAATGGGGTCAATGCCGCAGCCAGACACTTTAATATTCCCAAAGCTACTCTAATTGCAAGAAAAGCGTGGGGAGAACTAAAAAACTGGCTCATTGAGTTCTTCGCCTACTTTAGGAGAAGAAAATGAAGCGACGATAGTAGCACATGTAAAAAAGCTGCAAAAATTTGGTTTTGCCCCAACACGGAATGATATGCGACATACGATGTTTGCTGTTGCTGAACAGTTACCGTTGAAGCATCGTTTTAACGCAATCACAAAAATGGCAGAATACGACTCGCTACATCTTTTCCTAAGCCGTCATTCAGATCTTAGCATAAGCGTTGCTGAAGGTGTTTCATGAGTCGTGTACAAACTTTGAAAATATGTGCAATGAATGTCGCAAAGAAACTTATTAACTAAAAAATTTAAAAAAATTAATTAAGTTTAATTTTGTTACGGTTCATCTCTCCCTATGTGGTCCAACTGTCCCAAATTGGTGGTTCAACTATCCGGCAGATTTCGGGTTAGTTGGACCACATAACGGTTTTTTACTTTATTTTTTTTGTCAGCAAATGAGTTTTTAGTATTTAGTTACAGTTCTGATTGCAGTTAGTTAAAACGTTTGTGACAACATTTTTTTTCCGTCAATAAAGCTATTTTTTGTGAAGATAGAGTCGAATCAAAAAAGGTGGTTCATCTCTCCCGGAATTACTCTACGTAAAATATATAAGAGAGCATCCATCGAATACTAACTGGTAAAAGCTCTTACTTGGACGGGAGTGCTGGTCATTCTCTGGTGGGGCGATTGCATTTCTGCACTCTCTCGACTGGTAACCGATCGGTTAGGCGACTTTTCGCCGTTCTGCAAACCGGGGGGAGAAATCGCCCTGTTGCAGCTCAGGTCCTCACTGGAACCATTCAGCTCGCTATTGCTAAACGATGCTATCGATACGCTAGGATTGATATGATTGTTGCTTTCAGTGGGCGAAGAGGCAAACTGATTGGTGGCTTGATTATCCGTATTGGTGCTCATATTGTCGTCCTCTTCATCGTCGTCGTCCATACTTTCCTGCTCCGACCGTTCGTTCAGTTGAAAGTGCAGCCCGGATGTGGATATGGGCGATAATCCGGGCACCGAGAACCCCTGCCTTAGGAACGGATTCATGGAATTTGCCAGACTGGAAAATCCTCCCGATGACGGATAATCTCTTACTTCGGCCGCTTGGATTTGCTCCGGTGTGAGATCAGTGGGCTCGCCTGTATGTAGGCGGATATGTTGCTGCAGCACTGAAGCGTTATTGTACTTCTTATGGCAAACCGGGCATTGATGGAGGAGGCGCATGGGGGGCTTTGCTCGGTGCACCCCCATGTGAGTCTTCAAGTTGCCTTTTGTGGTGAAGGCCCGCCCGCAAATTTTGCACTTGAACGGCCTTTCCCCCGTGTGGGTCCTATAATGCATTTGCAGGGCACTTTTGCAAGATAGAACCCTTTGGCAAACCACACATTGATTTGGATCAGCTAGGATATGTTCGATGTTGTCCACCATCCGTTGAAGCTTGATCGTTTCTGAAGTTTTCGAAACTTCTATCAGGCTCTCCCAAGAATTATCGTTGCTTCCAGGCCTGGGCAGCAGGTTTGTGTAAAGGGCCGGATCTTTGGTGATATCACCAATAGCACTAGTCGGATACTGGCCCAGGCTCCCTGACGAGGTACTACTGGCAGGCGAGTTTTGAGGGTAGAAAGGAAAATTTGCAGGCAACCTCTGTCCGGCCGCAATGCTCAAAGCGGCCGATATCAGATTCGCTTTGCTCGACAAGTTCTCCGGCTCGTCCTGCATTTCGGAACGATCATCCGGGCTTCTTCGCTCCATGGCGTCCTCGTTGCTGAATCGGCTCTCATTGCTGCATAGCTCGAAGCCATTTGGGGAGCCGTACCTGGCTTGCTCAGCTTCTTGCTCATTCTCATTGTCGTTGGGCTCTTGCTTTGGGGTCATTCGCTGGGCGTTTGGCGACTCTTGAGGTTGCTGCTTCGCTTCGATGGTTCCCGTCTCGGTTCTGCTCTTGGGGCTGTCCTTTGGAGAGCACGATCGGTCTCTTCCTCTGGGGGAGGGGGGCTTGCGCAAGTCAGCAGGCGCTTCTTGGTCCTCCCGTTTAACCGCAAATGGTTGCGGGAAGAGTAGCCGATGCGGAGGAGTTCGACATGGCGGGATTCTGCTATTTAGCAGGTCCGCCGATGGCGGATTTGTGGGCCTGTAGTGCGGCAGGCACGTTGGAGGGAAGGGGGCTGCACTGGGAAACCCCAAGTGCGGAGGATGACCAGGGCCACCAGGCGATAAGGAGGGCTGCTGCCCCAGCTGTGCCAACAGCGGCGGATGATACTTATCCAAATGTTCCGGTACTGGATTGGGATTCATTTTGATATGAGGGAACTTCGAGCTGTGCCTTTGGAAATGCACCTTCAGATTGCCTTTGGTCGTGAAGCGACTGCCACATACGTTGCACTTGTACGGCCGCTCTCCCGTATGCGATCGGATATGAATCTGCAAAGCCGAATCGGAGCCAAACACTTTGCCACAATATCGGCACCGATGCTTGAAAAAGGGCTCGTTTCGGCCTTTGGAGTCATATGGAGACATCGAGCCTTTGCTCTTCCTAAACGCCAGTTCGTCTGCCAAGTTGGTGGCCAGCAAACCTTGACTGGCATTGTCCAGAACCTCCTGTGCACGCTTCTGCAACAGGTTCAGAGTGTTCGGCTCTTCAGCTGTGGGCGGATCGTTCCCATGGGTGATGATCGTCGAAGCCAGCGACGCTGAGATGGAACACATGGGGGCTTGCATTTGCAGAGGTAGATTTGAGGGATGAGTAACCTCCGGCCGGGTGAGTGGTAGTGGGGGTGGTGGTGGTGTGGGAACATGAGGTGGCGTGGCTGGAGTCAATCTAGCTACTGCTGGCGGGGAGGGTTCCGGCTTCGGGGTTGGGGAGTTCTCATCGATTGGGGAGCTTTCTCGCTCGTGTTCTGATGGCCCCGGCGACCCGCTCTGCTCGTCTTCTTTGGTTCGGTCAATTTGCAGCTGATGCTGCAGTTGATTGATCAGCTGCAGCTGAAACACCTGCTGATGCTGCAGTGTGAACAGCGTTGACTGGAGAACGGCTAGTTCTTGCAGAGCGACTTCGTTGTCCACGTTATTGGCAAGAGCCGTGGCAGCGAATTGCGCCACGGCCACCTTGGTGTTCTGCAAGGCTTCCAAAGTGACGTGCCCTTGGGCGGCTGGAGTCACAGGGAAAGGAAAGTCCATCGGGTTGTCCTCTGGTGAAGCTTCGTCCACGCTGTTGTTGTTCGCTGCGTCCTGCCGATGACGCCGCATCCGCTCCATTCGCTTCCCGCCGGCCTCCTCCTCCTCTTCGTCGTCCTCCGATACCACCATGTCCTCGGGATCGGAGTGAGCAGGATCGTCATGCTTGATGGCCTTCTTGTCGCACTCACTTTTGTGGGCTAAAAACTCGGCCACTTCAGTGAATTGCTCCTGGCATCGGGGACACATGAGGATCTCCGGCACTTCTTCGTCCACGGTGCCATCGAGTCCGTCTGAAACAGAACAGAGTTATTGAGAACAATGGAAAAAGCGAACACAAACCGGTAGAGCATCGCGCAAGAAGGTCGAGGAGCAATCGGTATCGACTTGGCGTGGCTCCGGATATTATAAAATGAAATATGAAAAGAGTGGGGCTAATATGAAGGGGGACTTGGGAGCAAGCGCGCGATATGATAAACGATGCAGCGAAGGACCAGCCACGGCTTCGGTTATGACAGGTGGGCGGCGCTTGTCGGCATAAATAACATGCACAACTTGTTGCTCTCTCGTGCTCCCCGCCCATGGTGAACGCCCAGATATTTCATAACCATAAAGCATAAATGTAAGTCAGTCAGTCCGAGGCGGGCGAGCGAAGGGACGGCTAGAGACGCCCGGGGTAGGGATTTACAACCTCCCGGCCACCGCTGTTTTAACGGCTCTTATTTACGTAAAAACCGCTGAAGCCCTTCACCGCTTTTGAATTTTTCTATTAGTTTCAAAAATTCTGCTGAGTCTTTTTTAGAGCAAGCTAATGCAAGGGACGATTTTAAGTCCTGTACCTACTAGGTGTTGATAAAGTATCTAAGTACGCATAAGTCGAAGATACCCAAAGTAGCCAATACCGAGGCGAAAGTGAAATACCCTATATATTATTGCATTTTTGGATTCTCTGAGCAAAATAAGTGTTTGTTTTACTAAGATTTATAATGTCTAAATCTAAAGGTTTTTTAA
>NW_026018508.1:15999123-16003916 GCF_020466585.1 Dendroctonus ponderosae
AACAATACCACTCTAGCTATCAAAAAGAGACTTTGCAGTCTAAACTGACAAATAAAATAAATTATTTGACATGTGTAAATGGCATAGCCAACTTACATTGGAACCTTAAATTAAACATCACCAAATGGTGCACAGAACGACTATTTGACGTATTTTGTAAAAAGGCAAAAACTTAGCTATTAACATCCCAATACCATTCGATAGGTAATTAAAAATTTCATTTCCTGGTAAGCTAAAAAATATGGGGTTGTATTTAAATTAATCAAGTTAGAGCCACTTAAAGTTCTTATTTGATTAGTTTAAATTTGTGGACACCCTGTATAACATGGTAAGCTTATTATCATTGGGATATAAAATATTATATCTTGTTACACTTCACTATAAATTACGCTTACATAACTTAAATACTTCTAAAGTATTTGACACGTGAAAATTAGATCAGATTTTGATTAAATACGTATCATTTAAAAAACCTTAAGATTTAGGTATTATAAACCTTATTAAAACAGACACTTATTTTCTTCAGCGAATCCAAAAATGCAATAATATACAGGACATTCCATTTAAAAAAACGCAACTTTTATACCTTTAGAGCCTTTAGGACACCCTGTACATTACAAAAATATTTTTAAAATGTGCGCCCGGTAGGCGTCGGACAATTCATAAAATAATAGTTTTTAAAAATCAAACGGTTTAGCCGCAAACTTCCGTGCCGTATAGCATGAATAACCCTGTATATTCTTCGGCTCAAAGTTAAAAAATATGTATTTTGAAATGTCGAGAGAATGGTCCGATGGATTATAATGAAAATCGCTGTGAATTTGTTCCTATGTAAGACCCGTATTTTGGTGAATCAAGTGAGTGCATCCGCTTTGGACAAGTGATGAATTCTTGAGTGGTTTTTTTTGGTTCAAAAATCACCAGAACTTTTTCTTTGGTAGCTGGAATCAACTGACTTTTTATGAGACTTTTTGGACATTTATGGGCTCTTTGTAGAATCATGTAGAATTAATAGCTTTTGCGTAAAAAAATAAACCTGTTTCCGGCCTGTCTTTTATAATAAATTAATTGCCAAGCGTTTTATGAATTTTAGCTAACCTACATAGTCTTAGGCCCGATCGTCATTTGAAAGCGTTTTTTTCCGAATTGCCTTCATCAGATATCTCACGAAAGTAATAAGCGAGTTTTTAGCAAAATATCGTTCTAACATACGATCAAATCCACACAGCTTCATTGAAATCAATCTGAGCACTTTCCCGATATTACGAAAAACTTAGTAAAAAAATCTCTAAAATTGCCAGTTGTCAAGAGAACAGGAATATTTCTTTTGTTCAAAAGTATAAATGCTACAAAATTTTGCAAAGAGGACAAACATGACAAACGAGGATTAGCGCATCAGCGCAAAAAAAATCTGTGGATTCCGGCTACCAAATAAAAAGTTCTGGTAGCTTTTATACCGAGATACTAAATAATTCTTCACTTACCCAAAACGTATGAATGAACGCGGTTGGTTTATCCAAAGATGAGTCTTACATGGGAGCAAATTCGAAACAAGTTTGATTAAAATCCATCGTACCGATATTTGAAAACAAAAATGTTTCTAGAACTTAGACCATTAATAGATGAGACGGACCTTTTAACTAGTAACAGTTTGCCTTCTTTTGATCCAAATAATATCGCAGTACCCTTTTGATCATGTGGATGCGGATATTTATTATTTAAACTTGAAAAAATATCTCGTTTTTGTGTCAAATCACCTACTTCAATAGAAGAAGTTGTCTGCAGAAGAAACTATACGCATTGAACGGCATGGAGAAGAAGGATTGATATATTTGACAACATGTTTCAAAGAAGAAGTTGACGATGTTGGCGGCAAATCTAGAAGAATTTAATATAATCTAGTACTTCCCAAAAAGGACTCATGGAAGAAGTGGCCTCGCGTTTCTTCAAAGTGATTAATTTGTCTGCAAACTAGTCCCCAGATTGGTCCAATTGAACTATTTTACAAATTTATGCAAAAGCGACAAAATATCAAAATAAACCGCTTTTTATCTATCAATCCTGCTTGCAAAGCGAGTGAAAGGTACCAAAATATACCTTCTGGGAGGAATAGACAAAGAAAGGGGTTGGGGGACAGTAGCTAATAAAAATCACTGGACATTCGAGCACCAAATCAATCACATCATATCTCCAAATGGATGATAAACATCAGCTGCAAATAACTGAAAAAATGAGGGACAATGATGGTGCTGATCCATCAAGGGCCAGCCAAGTACGCCTGAACAGCGGTTTCTTCAGAACGTTTTTCATCAAGTGTTGCTGCAGTTCCAGTCAGTTCAGCTGAGACAACCGCGAAAAGTCACACAAACTGCACGTTTCATTGCAGTTTTTGCGAACTGTTGACTGTTGGAAAAGCGGTCACAATATGAACATAAACTCATGCAGGTTTGGGACAACAAGCTTTCATGCAAAACTGTCGATGATTTTATAATGCCCGACTCGTTTGCCACACGAGAAAGATTCAATTCCTCATATTCAGTGATGAGCAAAGCAAGGCCAATAGCAAGAGTCTTGCTAATGAGGCGTGAAATTAATTCAATAATAACAAGAAAATTTCAAGATTAGAATAACCAATAGACAACAATACTGCAAAACAATCTCAGGCTGATTGTTATTTAATTTTGGCTTGGTACGATTTTCTTAGTAATTTTAAAATCTGATGTTTCACCCCAGACACCCGATTAGTAACGGCATTGGCACGTTTACCCTTTTAGTTGCTAAATCAAGCCAAAAATTCAAAGAATTGAATAGTTTCGATAAGACACTTTGATGAGGTTTCTTCAAAACGATTCAAAGACCATGTCGAAACGGTGAACATCAAGCAGAGTGAGCAACCGAAAATAGAAATGCTGTTTGTAAATATTTAGGTTCTTTCTCGGTCGAATCGACATTATCACTGTATGGTTTAGTTTTGGGTGTTCGACGGACATAATTTAGAGATGTAAATAGATTCCGGGGCTGCAGTAAATAAATAATTTAATATAAATACAGCCAGCGTTCCTAACAAGCACAGCAAATATTTCCTTGACTGAATTGGCACAAATGGCTTGATAAGATGCGATGATAAAATGATATAAATCGAAATGTGCTGCGACATAAAATCCGAATGCAAACATGAAACATATCGATTGGAGGAAAGTTTTGTCACGAGTCGTTAACTCTTGTTGAGAAAACAAGTCACTGGACGCCTTATCCGAGACGATGAACTAAAAGTTTATTTTTATACTTTCCCAGTTGGATTCCTACGTGTCCCTACCTTATTTATGAGCTCTGAAGTGAATATGAGTCCAACAATTTTATTTTCTACAGCCCGTTTTGAACCAAAATGCACTGTGTCAATCAATTCGGAACCGTTTTATAGCTTGAGTAGACATAGAGGAGGCAACTAGGCCTCATCTTCGCTTGTCGGCTGGCCCATTAAACCAGCAATTTTCACCATCCCATAGCCATCATCAACCCCTCAATTTATATTAATAATGGGCTAAATTTAGCCTGGGCCCGTTCCTGTCGCCCCCCTTTTTCCGAAGGGCGACAGACAAATGGGGGCTGCGTTCGCAGGCCACAAGCCTGATGTTTCCGTTTCCATAAAGCTGGAAACAGCCTGTTTTCATATGTGTGTGTGTGACTTCTGGATTCCTGAAAATTCGAATGCACGCGCTTCCGCACTAAAAGTGAGGCGGTTATTATCGTTTTTTGGTTTTTAGAAGGGGGCTCGTTTTTTTCCTTGTTTGATGAGACGTCACGCGCCTTTACATTGTCAACCGAATTAGGGGTTTCTGTTGTTTACGGTTTATATCCGCATATGGTTTTCGAGAGGGTGGATTCGGCTGAAATTCCAAATATGCTCGTTCTACCGGATGTCACGACGAAAGGCTTCCTACAGATAGAGTTTCTTGTTATCGGCCCCGTTGAAAGGGCTTTGTCGGGGCTACTTTTAAAATACCAACCAGAGATGATTCCTTGAATTTTAATTTATTTTCATCACGCCTGGACGTGGAAGGGTTTTATTGCATTTTTATTGCCTTTGGACTGGGCAACGGATAGCAAAAGTTGCCGAAAGACTTGGAAGTGATCCATCTAGTTCTGTGCCTTTTCTGTATGCAACGCGATGTTTCCTTGTGCGAGTTGTTTGGCCCTTTATAGGGCGATTTGATTCACAATTTAGCATTTTTTCGTTAAGGCTAGTTGAACCGAAAGTTTGCGCAATTTTACCTTTCAATGCTGGGATTTGTTCTGTTTAACTGTTGGATGGAGACCAGAAGTTTGCAACACAAACCAAACAAGGCTCGGCCCCTGATAATGATTGGTTTATACACTCTAAACCCCACTCGGGAATATTGACTTTTTTACCTCATAAATTATAGCTTAAAGGTTGTAGCCCTACCTACCTAAGGTTTTGTGCAAAAAATAAAAATCCATTACTAGTTGATGCTGGAATAGATGAAGAAATTAAATCGAGCCAAAAGTAGCAGATGCTCAATCTTCGCACCTTTAAATTCACGAAAATTTTTGATAACCGCGGAATTTCCTTTGCGCCATAAAGAAAACAGGCATTAATTGGTAGATAGATTTTAGAATTTTGCTTTGACCCAAAAAGGGTCCAAACCCAGTCGCCCTAACAAGACTGCGCACTAATTGAATAGCTAAAACGTTGAATTTGAGAAAAAATGTACGACAATTTTACTAATTAATCTAAACTCAATTTGGTTGAATTGGAAAAAACGTTTTGGCTC
>NW_026018508.1:16004915-16015821 GCF_020466585.1 Dendroctonus ponderosae
AAAAAGTCGCAGAGAGCATCAGCACCAGCAGGACAAAGACCAAGCAAATAACCGTAGCAACAGAAATCTCTTATATACATAATAATAACATTTTAATTTCATCCCAGACGCGTCGAGTCCTTGAAAAACCAGTCGTCGCTTCTTTGGGGTTATAAAACTCTAAAACGGAAGATTGAGGGAAATAAACGAAACATGTCCCCTCATTAAAATAAACACACAGTCCCAAAATGCGGTGGGGCCCGTCTCATAATATATTGGGTAAGGACGAGTTTTATTTATAATCTTTCATTTGTGTTTGTGTTTAAAACGTGCCTTTTCAGATTTTTTTTTATCTAGAAACGTGCATACGTTTAAACTGGTTTTTGATTCATCGAGTGCATGGGTGCAAGTCGGTTCGGCTCGTAAAGAATTTGATTTTTTATTGGTACCAGTCGATCCTGTCTATAAAAGATGCCCAGAACCTAATGAAGAGTTATCGTCTAGATGTTGACTATTTCGGCCGATATTTTGGTCGTAATGGCTGGAAAATCACTGCTCAGACTGGTCAATAATAGCCAGGGATTCAGTGTATCTGTACAAATTTCGGCTGAAAGACCTAAATAAAACATCTGAACGAATTCGTCGGCTTAGTTGACACTTAAACCGTGAAATCGCTTTAATTTGCTGCATTTGATTTGGAATTGTTTGTTGTCGGAACTCCCATACCCATATGAGTATTCACTAAAAATATAACAAAACTCATGAGCGATAGTTCAGAACAGCCCGCCTATTATGCCTTTTTGAAACGCTTCAAGGGTTTTTTTTCGAAGTGTGTGGCAAAAATTTATTATCAACACATAGACATCACCGATGGTTCTTCGTGTCATAAACGGGCGTAAAATTTCGAGACAAAGAAGCAGATTCCTCATCAGTTTTCCTTGTATTTACGGAAGTGCCCCTTTGGCGCATCTGCACCAGTTTAGTTGGGCAAGTTTGCACGAATCGACTACCTGCCATAATCCCTCGCATATCTAGGACAAAAAGATGCAAGGAGGACAATGACATAAATATAGGCGACATTTGTCTTCGTCATCGGACGTTTTACAATGTCCCGTCCTACCTGACCGCGTATAAATATATCGTATTACGTCGCTCATATCTGGATTGTCCTCGAACAATTTGTTGCGGTGTTGAACTAAGAGGAAAGGAAATACTACGGTGTATTTTTCATTCTTTCATGTGCTCAGATGGGTGCCTCGGGGACGGTCCTCAGCCCATAAGCGCTTAATAATGGGACCGATTCAAATGGCGTATGCTATACATATTTTCCAACGGGATTAGGCGGTTCGTGCTTTTTTTCAATCGCGAATAATGGGATCAAGGGATGATCCTGGGGAGATCCGAAGAATGGCACCAGAAGACGCAATCAAGGGTTGCTGATCGACCCAACAACGTCTCAATTAGTTGCAATTAATTTAACGAATCAATCCATACGTTGATTTTATTTAATTAAAATCAATTCGACAAGAAAGTTACCCGTTCAGACCCAACTGGGTGTTATTGACACAACCAGCTCCCTGTTAAGACTACCGATAGATCCCGAAAAGAAAAACAGCCAGCAATGAGGCAAACAAATCCTATTTATTTAGATGTCTGCATTATACGGATTATGTTTTACTCTCTCCCGATTTACGTGTTCAGGGAAAACGAAAACGCGCGTCTTTATTTTTAGAGGCTTAGAGTGTTTGGTGCATTGTGAACCGAGTGATGCTGGGCTCAACTGAATTTGTTAGTGTCGAGGTAATTCAACCAGTCGTCATAAATAGATCTAGCGTGTCTAGGCACGTGCGTGTGCTTTTGCCCAAAAAGGGGCCAAAACAAATAGCCCTAACAAGACTGCACACTAATTGAAGAGCTAAAACGTTGAATTTGAGAAAAAAATGTACGACAGTTTTACTAATTAATCTAAACGCAATTTGCTTGAATTGGAAAAAACGCCAATCTTGTTCAACAGAAGCGAAAGTTTTGAAAAAATCAAATAATACACTTTTTGTGTTGCACTCACTTAAAAATCTGAGCGCAAATTTGTTTGTTCGCATTTTTCATTGGGGCGTTTTGGACCAGGTTGAACCTTTTAGGTAGATTTCGCAACTATCGCAAGTTAGCCGCACTTTTGATGCTTCCCAGCTATACAGGGTGTTCCCGAAATCGTTAAAATATTTAATTCTGTTGAAAACGTTAAAAAATCATCATTCGTGTCACGCGCAATTAACTCTTGTAGCTCCTGATATTTTCAAACATCCTGAATACTTTTGCTTGTATTTAAGGACATTCGAAAAATGTATGTGTCTGAACCGTGTAAAAAATCAATTTTTGCGTCTAAAAAATCAACAGCTAGGTAGTTAAGAGTTAAATATTTCCTATGAACGACAACACTATGAATGTGTATGTTCAAATGTTGAGAAGCCGGTTAACTACTAGTTTAAAAAAATGAAATTGCTCAAATTCTATGCCATTTTCACCGCAAGCAAGCGAAGAATGAAACGAGCCCAAGAATAGACACACTATACTTTTTGGTTGATTTAGCCGGCTTTTTGAGCAGTTTCGATCTTGAATCGTCGATATTTTGCTGAGATTATTAGGTCGAAAACAATCAATCGAGCCTAAAACTGCAAACGAAAAAAATTGTTCAAATTGTACACAGTTTGTGCGGTTCTGATCACCAATCAATTAGAGCCTGACCTTAAAAAAACAAATTTTTTTTAACTTTTGAAAAAGCAATAGCAACACTTGTTGGTTCAAGTGGGACAAATTGAAATGCTTTCTATGTGCTTGAACTGGAAATTTAATGATAATGAGTCGCAATCCCAAACATCCCCAAACATCACAAAAGTAGCTAAGCTCAAACATTTAAGAAAATTTTCTGAAACATGTTTTTTTGGCGAAAAAGTTTCATTTGCTGATCTATTTTTTTTTACTAATGGAGGTCTAAAGAGAAGATTACGAAAATACAAGTTTCAAAAAGGCGCTCGAAAGACACTGTGAATAGAATAAAGGAAATTAATAGAACATAATCCTCTCATGGTGATTTTAAATATAATGGATTCGTATACAGAAAAAGTAAGCAAAAAACTTGTACAAAATAGTCGCCAAATTGCTTGTTCTAAATTAATCCCAAGAAAGGAATTAATTTCGCATCAAATCAGTCAAAGAAAGACTTTTTGATGAAAAATTCTGGAGCTCCAAAACATAAACAAAAAAATCTGTACGCGGTTTGAGCGGTTCTGATCAGTAGGTAATGAACTTAAAAAATCAGTTTTTTTGAATTTTTGAAAACAGTTGGTTCCAAGTGCGACATATTTAAGGGTTTTTTCTGTACTTGAACTGGAAACTGAATGATAATGAATCCCAATTGCAAAGAGATCAAAAATCACAAAACGGGCCACAAAAGCAACTTTCTAGTAAAAGTTTCCCTTGCTGATTTTCTACTAATGAAGTCTTGAAGAAGATTATGAAGCTGCAAGATGCAAAAACAAATACAATTGCGCCCAAGACGGCAAAGCTATAGCATGATACTAAAACTAACCTGCTTTGATACTAAACTAATTTTAGTATCATGAAGCTATAGAGCGTACAGTTGCAAGAATATGACCATTTTCAAAATAATGGATTCAAAAGTATACAGAAAAAACTTGCACAAAATAGTCGCAAAATTGTTTCTCCTAAGTCAAGAATCCCGAGAAACAATTAATGCCAGTCAAATCAGGCACAGAAGGACTTGTTCATAAAAATCTGGATTTCGCGCACCTTCAAGAAACACGAACGTATTCAAGTTTTAAATAATCTATTTTACTGCTGGGTGTCCATTTTTTCTCATCTGCTGTTAAATTTGTCCAAAAATGCTGTTAAGCTCTGAAGTTTTCAGGAAAACAACTTCATTTCTTAAAGTTTTTCTTTAAGACTTAAGACTCTTAAGACTGTTGATGGTGTGCATGGGTTGATTTCTAGAAAATTTTAGCGAATTTCTTAATTTGTGACAAGCAAGTAAACCTTTGCTTCTCACTCCTGGCATAGAAATTCATTTAGGTGGAGACCGAACAAATTCATCAAGTTCTTTCTTGATCTCGAATAGACTCAATTTTCCTCCTTAGTCTCCTTTTTTCCATCAGTAAAACTCAGAATTTCAGACTGTAAATTTGTCCCCTTTTCGAACTCTAAAGCGTCCTCATCGCTCCCCATTCAACAGTGAATTTCGGTTGTAAATTGAAAATGACAAAATGAAAATCAACCGACATGCATAACGGTCTCTAACTAAGTGCCACACAGGCAAATCGACCAATTGACAGTAATATTAATTTGATCGTTGACTTTATCTGGAACATTATCATCAAAAAAGCATTATGCCAATGGACAGCTGTTGCTTTAAAACCTAAAATTATTCCATTGAAAATATCGATGCCATCAAGTTCGGATGCCTACCAGCATATTGGTGGTAAAGTATGCGAGGCCTTATTGACAATATAGGGAGGAAGTGTGCACACGCCAATGTCGTCAATTCTAATAAATCACTAAATTGCGGGGGTGTAATACAGTTAATAGCCGGTCAGTTGCGCAACTGTCATTATTTCGAGCAGTTATAATGCATCACCCTCCTCGACCTGGGGGGAGAAAAAGAGCAAAACTGCTGGATAAAGTGCGCTTCTTTGTACGTCAATGGGTCAGTGGAGTCAACGGAGACAAAAGCCGATTCCATCCCCCACACGGTTGAAATAATCGTAAACTCTGCGAGCCCCAAACAGACCGAATCCTTAACGCAAAATACAAGCAATTCAGATAGTGATTGCGACCTTGGATTGGGTGGTACCGGTCTTGGTTCAAGGCGATCCCATAACCTGATCAATACATTTGCACTCGCCAACGAACCCGAGTTAATGATCAATTCTGTTTAATTAAAATTAAAATACGGAGGTGCAATGGTACCGGCCCGATATGCGATCCTGACCATCGCGCGTCTTCTGTAACGAATTACGACCAACAAGTACCATAAGTCTGCCGGTACATATGGTTTGCTTGTCGGCGCAACCACTATCATCACTCTCTTTTGCTTTTATTTCCAGTTTAATGCTTAAGTTATATGCTGCGTTTTTGATAACGTTGAATTTGTGAAATGTGCCTCCAGCTCAAAAGGGTGCACGAGATGGTTTCTTTATAAGCAAAACGCCGTTCACGATCTTTAGCGTTCCTCTTTGTTCACTGCTATTGTTCGATTTGCGTTTTACAACGTCGCACAAAGTTGATTTATTTATCAAAAAAAAAACGATCGCTTGGAATCTTCACTTATTGTCGATTGGTCTGAGCATTCAACCTTCGGGTGGGTGCTTTCCGCACTAGTTCTGGCTAAATCATACTCAAACACTGCMAWMTTGCGCSTTTTTGTTAACGATTACAACGTATGCAAACTGTTCGACCTGCAAAGGACTCAGGTAGAAGTCTATACGTGCCAAATCGGGATTTCTTGGTGGTCACTCCCTGGGGCCTCATGCCAGTTTGTTGGGCAAACTTACAAACAGATTTATGTCATTTTTGCCAAAAGCATCCATAATGAGGTCGATATTTTCGAAGGATGTTTATGAAATTTTCAGCTTCTTTGCCGTCAGGTATCTTCTAGAGATGGTGAAAATTTCAAAATGCGATTTGCGTTAGTTTGGGAGGGCGAATTTTTAACAGAGAGAGCCCAGTTCAGTAAAAGCGTAAGACCCACTATTCTCAGCTGGAAAAACTCAGGACTCCCAGTGATTTTCGTGAAACTTCCTGCACCTTTACATTCGTGCGTTTTCTAAAGGCGCTAAAAACTTCAAATTTCTGCTTGCCCTGGCTTGAGACGGGGAATTTTTTTAGAGAAAGAGCGCAGTTGAGTAAAACCGCTCATGAGACCGATATTTTTGAAGCCCGGAAATCTCAGGACTCCGGGCGATTTTTGTGAAACTTTCAGCATACTTGCAGTCGTGCGTCTTCTAAAGAATCTAGAGAAAGAGCAATTTTCAAATTGCTTCTCGTGTTAGTTTGGGAGACGCCAATTTTTAAAAGCAGAGAGAGCGCAGTTGAGTCGAATCATGCATAATGAAACCGATGTTTTCTAGGCCGGAAAAATTCTGAACTTYCGTCGATTTTTGTAAAATTGGGMGCACCTCTAYAGTTAAGTGTCTTCTATCGTTGGTGGACWTTGTAATATTCTACTTGAGTTAGTTTGRGAGTTGCGAGCTTTTTAAGTGASAAACCGCAGTTGCGTCAAAGCATGAGACCTACATTTTSGTAGCTGGAAAAATTTAGGACTCCTGAGSATTTTTATAAGACTTTCAGCACTTYTASAGTTRAGTGTCTTTTAGCGTTGGTTCAAATTGCAAAATTCTACTTGGGYTAGTTYGGGAGGAGCGAATTTTTAAATGAGTKCCTAGTTGAGTAAAAGCATAAGACCCATATTTTCTGAGGGGAAAAATCAGGACTYCGGTCGACTTTCGTGAAACTTTCAGTATATTTGGAGTCAAATGTCTTCCAAAGATGTTGATAATTTCAAGTTGCTGCTTGCGCTAGTTTGGGTTATGCACATTTTTAAAGAAAAGATGAAAGGTTGTAAAAATGGAGAGTGTTACTTTTTTAGGGCGTCTGTCCCTTTAAACACTCAGAGCTTTCTCCAGGTGCGTCACTGAGGCCTAGTTAGATTTTTCCGCACTGCCTTGCCCCATTTTGCAACTTTTTGCTTCTTGAGTGTTCTTCGTAGCTGCCGCCGTTTGCGAGCTATTTTGAAAACTTCTAATAGATACAAATGAGTTCACTGTATATTTAGTCGGTTTTCGAAGTTTAACACGTTAATATAGTTAGTAATTTTTAATGCTGGATCGAGTAAAAGGCTCTTGAGTTCTAAGAACCGAGGAAGTGGAACTTAAAACATCACGGCCATTTCTGCGTTAGATGTTAAAGTTTGGCCCTCTTTTACTGGAACTTTTTATCAATAAATATCTATCCAGGTCTTTTAAGCGTGTTTGTTTAGATATTGTTGCAATTTTTTGAATTCCCGGTACATAAATGGTGTAATCTAGCTGTTACAACCCCAAATACGGTTGGCTAGTAAAAAAGTAACGGTTGCATATGCGGTACGGCCGAAAGTTCTCGGAAAAGGCTCTGCGCCAAACATTCTGGGTCTTGATAAACACTTCCTCTTTTTTTGAAGCACGGAAAACTTTGGGAATTTGAAGTTTCTTCACGTTCTAACTGGTTTTTCTGTGGTTGTTAATAGAGAGTGTCTCAAAGTACCGGGGCAGGTGAAATGCGCGTGAGGACTGAGCGAAGCTTGTTATGTCAAAGACAAAGAAGTGCCCGATCAAAACTAAAGCGATTTCCCATAAGAAACATGCCCCTATTTGTTCAATACTGGTATAAAACTGCTTGTCCACAACCATGTTTACCATCAAAAACTGGTTTCGACTTCTAAATGCGAACGGATCCGACTAAGGAGTCCTGGCGATTGCATTAGTAAAAGCCGCCGTTTCAGATCTAAATTTAATGGGTATGTATTTATTAAGAACCGTATCACACACCGGGGACGCGGAATATTACCATCAGCTTCTGTAATTTACCTGTAAGGTAAGGTAATAAAGAAGCTTATGAAGCAGGCACACAAACCGAGGCGGGACTTGCGTCTCAGCTAAGCCAATCTACCTTCATCATAACTTCGCGAGCCGGCCAATGGGAGACTTGGGTTCTTCTTTGACCATTCATATAAACTACCTGTGTCAGGTCATATACATACATAAGCTGTAAACGGAGAACGAAGGTAACGAGTTTCGATTTAACCGGCCGGTCTTCGTTTTATGCACGCGAATTCTTGAAATTCGTGATTATTATTTCAATTGTCCCTGTTTTCTGTGATGGTTGGCTTGCAAAAGCCCAGCCACTCCGCTTACTAAACCTATTTAAATGTGCTTGAATCTGGATGGCCTGTGATTAATAAGAGCGCGTTTCCATCGGATGCGAGCGTAAACATGCGGACACAAAAGATTCGAAAGCAGCCAAAAATAAAAAAGCAACGACACCGTAAATTAATTAGCTGACAAAACTTTTGAAACGGCCCCGAACAAGCGGGAATAAACACAATAATTTGTAAAATATTAGGTGCAAATAAATCTGAAATGTGTTCCACATGTTAAGCCGCCTCTCTTTGTATTGCATTTAAGTCCCCATAATTTATGCCTCCTCCTTCTCCTCACAAGGAGTTATTTCCGAAAAACGCAGAAACGAACAAAAAGCTAATGCAAAAATACGGATTCTTAAATGTATGAGACTATTAAAATAAAACAAAAATATAAGTATGGCGACAGCAACTGCCCAGACTGGCTGGGGAAATACGAACTTAACGAAGAGGAGGACGAGAGGATATGGCCATTGTTTAAAAACCACTAATTACGCGATGCTGAGATTTATTTTTCTTGAATATTGAAAGGCGAGGCTCGTTGCTGCTGCCATATAACTCAGATCATCTGACAAGAGAGCGGAATTTCGTTTTGCAGTCTTTTTTCCTCGAAATTCCGCGAATTTCTCTGCGCAGGTACACTCAATGTTAACTCAAAGTTCAGCTGGCCGATTGCAAAATGACGCCAACTCCTAATGTCCAATAATTATGAGCAACAAGATGTCTGCCAGCACAAAAAAAAAATGAAAAATGTCCCGTTTTGTCTTTGATTAATGATGCAGGGCCCGAATTTCCTCCCATGATCTATGGGTGCGTGTCGGGGCATTCTTTTAGCACATTTTTTATTATTTTATTTCGTTGCCAACTTGAAATATGCGATTATTGCTGAATGTCGCAGGTATTTATAGCGGCCAAGCCGCCCAAAACATCACTCAGTCTAAGCGAATGTTGTAGGCGAATAAACTCGATTTCAATGTCCAGACAATACCATTTTTCAATTAAAAAATGTAGATTTTTCGTTTGGCGTCCGCTGGGATTTTTGAGAATTCCCATCCCGAAGTGTTAAGACGCCATCGTGACCAGTCCAATCTGATTTAAATTCCGTATTTGGTGCTTCCAGCACACCCTATTGTTAGTTCGATGTTACGTTTATATTTACACGCGAACATTGCTTTGTTATAAGCAATTTATTGCTGTATTTAAATTAAATACCGATCTGGATTCGCAGCGATTCCATTTCGTCCGGTTAAAGAAGCAGGAAATCACGCACTTTTTGCCTGAATTGCTGCAATGACCAAAATTGAAAATTCCTTGAGGCTGCAGCCCGAAAAACTGCACCTAGAAGTGCTTCATCTGGAACATTCTTTCGTAATTGGCGTAGGATTTTTCCAGCACTAGAAATGTTCCCATCGTAGTGCAACCACCCGCCAAGATAGGCAAGTCGATTTTTCAGATACGATCGGCAAATGGGCATCTCATGTAATTGTAGTAGCCTGAAGTTTGCAATATTCGCGGCGTTCCTGCCGTACAAATAGATGATGTTATAGGCGTTATCTCGAACTATTCGACCAATAGGGAGTTATTTATCAGTTGCAGGTCGGTGTGTGCACTCCATACTATTGAACCTTATCGAGACTTGTTAAATGCGGACATTACAATGCGGAGAATCGTTATCCAGCACGGTTCTATCGATACGAAACCGATTCTACATCAACATTATTGCTGAATCGTGAATATTGTTGCGGTGTCGCGGCCCACGCTTCCAGCTTTAACCAAGGTCAGGTTTACCTTACTTCATTTAGCTGCATCCAATAAAAAGACAATCAATAATGTTTGATCGGTTTAGATCTTCAAGGAGCTTGATTGGATTTTAAGTGACTATTTATATGGTAATCATGGGCGATGCTCTCCAACTAGGCCTGATCACTGATCATTACACTCTTAATCACCGAACAAAGAACACTGAGGCATTGAAGAAAATTACGGACATTTTCATTTAAGCACTTCATTAAGCGCGTTTGGTTTAAATGAACCCGTCAGTTCAAAATTTCCAGCTGATAGCTAGGTATCTCATTCAATATTCACTTCTAGAACAGTTTTCCATTAATCTATTCAATATTAAGTGGCTAACAATCCGGACTTCCGAAACCAGTCCCACAAGTTCTACGAGAATGTGTAAAAAGAACCATCGATATCACATAAACGTCCAAATCTTCTCAAAGTGTTAACTGTGACCATGCGTAAGCCCATTACGAGTGAAATTGGAAAATTTCAGCGTTTTTCCAGTCGCATGTCTTCTGATATTGCTGCAAATTTCAGAGCGCTACTTGCTCTAGTTCGGGAGCTGCGAATTTTTAAATGAGAAAGCGCAGTTGAGTAAAATCATGCATTATGCCATAAATATTTAGTTGGCTGGAAAAAATTCGGAATCCGAGTTATTTTTGTGAAACTTTCAGCGTCTTTATAGTCAAGAATTTTCTGAAGATTGCGAAAATTTCAAATTACTACTGGCCTCAATTAGGGAGATTCGAATTTTTCAATGCTAGAGCGCAGTTGAGTAACTCCCTCCAGAGAGCGATTTACTAATCTATGAAAAATCAGAATTTTACGCGATTTTTATGAAACGTTCAGCATCTGTAGGGCCAAGTGTTTGCTAACGATTTTCAGAATTTCAAATGTATACCTACTTGCATTCATTTGCTAGATACGATTTTTTCAATGAGAGATGGGTAAAACTTCGATTATGAAACCCATAATCCAGGCTGGACAAACTCGGCATTTAGGTCGATTTTTATGAATCTTTCAGCATCCTCATAGTCAAGTTTCTAAAATTCGAAAAATTTCACATTGCTACTTGTGTTAGACCGGGAGCTGCGAATTTTTAAATGAGAAAGCGCAGTTGATGAAAGCATGCATTATGAGATCCATGTTTTCTAGGCTGGAAAGTCTTGGGAATCCCGG
>NW_026018508.1:16016820-16019927 GCF_020466585.1 Dendroctonus ponderosae
AAGCGCAGTTGATGAAAGCATGCATTATGAGATCCATGTTTTCTAGGCTGGAAAGTCTTGGGAATCCGGGTGATTTTTGTGAAACTTTCAGCGTCTTTATAGTCAAGAATTGACTAAAGATTGCGAAAATTTCAAATTACTACTTGCCTCAGTTTGGGAGATGCGAATTTTTCAATGAGAGAGCGCAGTTGCGTAACTACCTCCATTTCCAGGCCGATTTACTTATCGGGCAAAAATCATAATTTTACGCGATTTTTATGAAACTTTCAGCTTCTTTAGAGCCAAGTGCCGTCTAACGATGGCGAAAATTGGAAATATCTATTTGAGTTAGTTTGGGAGATGTAATTTTTTCAAGGAGAGAGCGCAAATGAGTAAAAGCATCCATAATGAGACGGATATTTTCTAAGCTGGGAAATCTCAGGATTTTGGGCCAGCTATCTGAAACTTTAAGCATCTTTACGCCCAAGTGTCTTCTAAAGATCGTGAAAAATTTAAATTTCTTTTTGGGTTAGTTCCCAAGTCATATATTCCAAGCTRATAAAAGTCTTATAAAAACACTGAGAATTTCGTTGAATTAAGGTGGTTCGTTTCGGGACTAGCACATCTGAAAATATTGGCCATACGTGTTAGTAAAACGTCAGGAACCAAATTCTATCAAGGACTAGTTAATCACCCAAAAATCATCGATTGTTGAATCACATTCACCAATTTTTTAGCAAGATTGTTTTCCAAAGGGCGCTTGTGTAATTTACACCTAATAAAACGTATAAAAATGTTTTTTCCTTGCGACATTGGCCTAGGAAAATCCACGGCCGATGGAACAGCAACCTCATCGTAGGCCCAAACGGGAAAACTGTGTGGTAAACTGCAGGCCTATAAGCGACATTTTGTCGGTTATACACTAATACGCTCAATGGAAACATTTGCTTCTTGTAAATTTTTTGCTTTCGCTGTATCAAAATTCAAAAATCACACTCAAATAAATATTCCAGAAAACTTTTCTAATTCTATTCTAAACTAATTATCAACTTTAGTGCTTGAATACCATATTGCGAGCAGTAACTTTGAATATCCTTATGCTAAGTGACCAGTTTAAAAAACTTGGAGATATTAATCATTCAATACACGCTAAATAAAGTATTATTTGCTTGTAACCATTAATTTTCAGGTAAATTCCCCGTTTTGAAAGCATCGACAATAGGCCAGGTGAGTCATTTTACATGATTCCATCATTAATTTAACATGATACAAAGCAAAGTTATGATAATTACCCAATGTTTAGACCGTGATTAAGGAACTAACATGTCTTCTTTTCGAAAATACTTCAAAAGAAAAATCGCTTTTCAACTAAGTCCAAACCGTTCCAGTCCAGGTGTTGGGTGATCGAGTTTCCAAACTTTGGCTCGGAATAAACTTTCCCAATCGCTACCACTATTACCGTTAATGAAGCCGTCTTCATAATTAATAATTTGGCCAAAGCGACATTAACCCCTGACAAAGTAGGGTCAGCTTCAATGCAGACGCGGAATTATTATCCGGAACTAAAATCTCTTCTATTGTTGGTAAAGCGGGGGTGGAATTGGAATTATTATTATCGACACGTGCTCATTTGACCACCTCGTCATATATAGGTAGTGGCCGGACACATGTCCAGCAGCTGCTCCTTTCTTTGTCACCCACGCGTTTGCCTTTGAAAAATGCCTAATTTACTTCCACTTCAAAGGGCTTCCCCAAACATTTCACACATCTGGGTTTAATGTTTTTCCATCGAATCAAAATCATCTTTGATCACTGTCGATCTGGAAGCAGTAGCGTTCAATTGACTGTAAAGAAAGTAGATGACGGGAAAAGGCTCCTCAATTGAACTTTGTTTGTTCAAATGCTCCAAATTTCTCTGGTTTCTTGTACGTTGACGACCTTAATTACCTGCAGCAACTGGGCTATATGGATGGTGGTTCTTTACGTTCCGTATATTCAAAAAAGCAGTTAAATGCTTGATCATGGGCGGTTGTTTCGGTTTCGATGACTCAAAATGGAGCTGTTCCCTTCATTTCTATTGGAAGCCCAATAAAATATTAAATTCGATCCCATCGACAGTTAAACTAGTAAGCTCGCCTACCTGTTCGACCGCTTTAATCTCGCTAGACACACCGGCCATAAAAAGGATATCGGAAAAGGGCGCAGCCCTGTTATTTTATAGCTCATATAGTCGCGATGCACACAATAGAAAAGAGACCTACCAATCACTAATAAGGCACATAACTTTCCTGATATCATAATACGCCAGCCCAGCCCTGCAGTCTAACATTAATTAAAACATATATCAGAGAGGCTCCGACTGTTTTATGTATTTATGACCCTTTTACGTACTGGACGTTGTCAAATCTAGATTTATCACAATGGGGGTTTGTTCAGTCGCGTCTGGGCTAAATCAGTGGAAAACTAGTCATAAAATGCCCATCCGATAGCTGGGACTGTCCGTGAAATCACATCACACTTAGAGTCACGATTTAAGCAGAAACACAGGTAGTTCATTCGGGTAGAAAGAAGTTCATTCAATCAGGATTCATAGCAAGTGCCACATTTTTTTTTTTGAGAAAACACGATGTTCAATAGCAAAAGTGGTTTTCACAAATTTGTGAACTCAGAGCTCAGAAGACTATCGAGTGTTTGAGTCTACAATAATGAATCTGTCGTCGGCTAAAGAATGCGCCCGCTCAAAATCGGCCCCATAGATTAACGAAATCGGCCCCACATGTCGATTATTTCGGACCTGAAGCTTCCGGATCGGATGAAATTGAACTAGAATTTTAGGCATTTAGGAAGAATTGGAATTTTGGAAAATCGGGTTTCCTTCTGAAATTTTCGGTCAAAAATCAAAATTTTACATGCGCGTATAATAAGGAAGATATCACTGTTTAAAGTCCAAAAATATCAATTATTTCGGATTTGAAGCTTCTAGTGTGTTTTCAATGAGCTTGTTGCATTCCGCGCTTCCTTTTCACGAAAATTAAGTCGAATTTTAGGAATTTTGAAAGTATTGATGTTTTTTTGGAAAAATGGACCTTCACACCTTACGAAATTTTCGGTCAAAAATAAAAATTTTA
>NW_026018508.1:16020926-16053545 GCF_020466585.1 Dendroctonus ponderosae
GAACATAAACTACGAAATTAAGGATGAACAGCAAAACTAAATGAAATTTGTGAAGCTGCAGAACCAGACGTTCAACCACACTCCAACAAAGAACCGAATGTGGTTGAATCCAGTTGGAAAAACTACCAAAGTTGAGCTCCATTTGATTAGAGCGGCAGTAAAATGGGACATAGATCTAACCAGGTGTCACTGCAATGATTTAGCATGGCCGGTTACGACGCAACCGGCAGCAACCCGACTAATAGGAATGAAATTGAAACGGCCGCTTAACAACTAGCAATGCCAACGGGCAAAGTTATAAAGAAATAATATAACTCTAGTTAAGTTATTCATGGTAGCTGTGCGCATCAAACCGAAGTGATCTGCTCATCATGACCGATTCGGCACGGACAAAACAGCCTATTTATGGTTATTGTTTCTGCATTAATGGACTACAGAGGCGTATGCTGGCTGCGCTTCTTCACCCACAGAGCGATTGAGATTAAAATACTCAATATGTTGGGTTTTTGTCGGGAAATTTTGCATCTCTGGATGGTTTGTGCACAGGATTTAATGCAGTTTCTGCCTTCAAAGGACACTGAAGTGATCCGAAGCTACGCCAATGAAGAGACGAGATGGGCGGCATAGTGCCGATAAGTGTAACCAGCTTAAGCATTTGAGCAGTGTACAGTCAATGACACGCTAGCATTAGCATATAGATTGCAGGTTTCGACGGTCTTGCCAATGTGCTCGTAATATTCGCAATGAAAAACAGGCCCTTTCCAACAGAAACGCTCTGTGCTGTCCGTCAAAACTCCTGGCTTTTTACGACATGTTTATGACTGTTAATTAGCGCGGTTGTTTAAGGCATAGTTCCTTAACAGCCTTTGCCTGAAGACATTTCACGCCGTGTTTTAACTCCATCCAACAACACCTTGCTTCCACTATAATATAATATAGCACGGTGATTCGGACGTTTCGGCAGCACCTCCTCAGACTGCCTGGAAGCCTCTAAAGCTGGCCGATGTTTATAAACATGTGGAGATCTATGTACTAGACTGATTCGGGTCGGTCAAGGCTGTTTGACAAATTTTGGCTGTTTAAAAATAACCGGAGGGAAGTCTATACATATACGAATGGTGCCAGAGTGTGTAGACGTAAAATGGAAATAGATTCATTATCAAGGCGATCACTTGCGGTTTCATTGCGGTCGCTCAATCTAACATTTTCGGGATTTTTGATTCTTGCATGCTCATACAACGGAAACCTTTTACTGCCCGACCAGAATGGAGCTATAGACTTTGGAACACCAACTTATTTTGCGGCCAGTAAATTTCACCGAATATCGGCCAAAAAACGCCCGTGAAATGGAGTGATTTTGCTCTCTGTTCATTAAATTTTTAGACCTGTTCTGATCAAATTTGCGAAATGTACAACTCAATTTTAAAGTATAAGAAAACACACAAGCAAGAGAACCAAAGAACACTTAGAGGTGCAGGCGGTCTTATGTTCAGCAGATCAGACAAGCGACTCAAGCTTTGATAAAAGGGGCAATGAAATTAATGGTAGAAGAAACGGGATAGAAAGTTGCTAAAAGACGCTAAAAGTGGCAACTTTTTCTAAAATAGTCAACCTTTCCTTTTGGCTGTAAAATATGAACATGAATCGGCAGTTCCAACATTTTTGCACAAAATCTCATTCACATGAGATTTTAGTTGAAAATTTTCCAAGTATTTTTATAAGAACATCAATTATTTTGGGATTCCCATCAGATCGACATTTCTCTCGCTTTTGGCAGAGAAACTGGAGAATCAATCTATTTCAATTCGCAATTGTTTGGAAAAACACTCTATTTCCCTGAGAATTTCAGACTCAAAAAAAGCTGTGTTTCTTGACTCTTTTTGATAGAATAGTAACTCATTCTTGTCTTGACTTGTGCAAAATTGCAATTTTTTTTTTGTATAATAAATAACAATTTTTTAACCGGGAGTAGACCTTAGCGTCTCTGGATAGTATTTAGTTATAGCGCTGTTGATGAAATCTAAAAAAATGGAAACTTCAATCAGCCAGAGAACGATCCTGGCTTAATTGTCTGAGCCATTAAAACTCTAATAGCTATTATTGTAATGACATGAATAGCTTAAGAACGCATTATCTTAATATTTTGGCACCCGATTGAGTAGGACTAAATAGAAGCTATTATTTTAAATTTAGTTATTCACTCATCTCTCTGCCGTATCGAAATAGATTCCACTTTATTGCACCCGTTCATCTTACAAATGGTTAAGCCGATTTAGAACCAACGATTTTTTACATTGGTCTATACATTAATCAGCCTTGAAAGGAACAAACCTAAAATCGAACTGAAAGAACAAGCGAAAGCAGAAATACGACACATTTTTGGGGTCTTCAAGCTAGCGAAGCGAAAAAATTGACGATTTAAATTAATATTATTCAAAGCTTCAGCCATTAGTTGATTCGTCGTGTTCTCATGTTCGCTGTAAAAGGGAGCCCGTGAATCAATGAGAATCATTTACAATTACAAACTTTTAATCTGTTACAAATAAGGCAGCACAGCGGAATGAGCGGATAACAAGAGCTGCGATTCCTGGTAAGGATTTTTCTAGCACGGTACTTAGCGAGGCCAGTCTTAGTTAATTAGTGAGGCTCAGAGATTAAGAAGGTTCAGCCAGGTTGAAATAAATTTGCTCTCGATTAACAGAGCCAAGATGTCGCATAGGATACGAATGGAAAACTATCACTTGTACCATAGTTTTTGACCGTGAAAAAGGCATTTTGGAACCGCAATGTAAAATCTATAAAATCTGTTGCTTGTTCTAGAAATATTCCCTCAATGTGTTCTCAGAAGCCTCAGAAGAATGTCGTAAATCATGCGAATTGTTGTTGCAAAAAAAGTTTGTTGTTGTTTTAAAAGCAGCAATTTTTCGCGTCCAGGTGAATGAATCCGAGCAGTTTCGTCCAATAAACAACTAGAGAAATTGAACAAAGCGTTGCTTTCTTTCGTCTTCGCACCGATGATAATTGGCTTTTTTCAAGCCCGGCAATTGCCTGGAGTCTTTAATTGTTACGGTGTGAAATCTATTTTCCTACTAGTCGAATGCATTAAACTTTAAAATTAGAACATTTATTTTTATGAAGTCCCAGTACGAGCCGATTAAATGCAATCTTTTTCAATAACAATTAAAACGAATCGACGTGAGTATTTTCGAAACGTTGTAATAACAGAAAGCCATTGAAGAAATAATCGAATTCTTGTTAAATAAGGTCTAATTATCGCTCAATTGCCATATTGCTGTTATTAGAATATGCTTTTAAATTGATAATTTGTCCGTATCGTGCAGGCGAAAAGTGGCCGTTTGAACACGTTAATAGCATAATGAAGGTTCGAAGGCGCATTGAAATGACTGCAGGTCGTCAATTGTCGTATACATATGAATAACTAGCAGTAAATAATTCGTGCATTATCTGGATCAAAACATTTACATGTCGAAAATAGCTCGGACACGGCATTACGGCATACTATAAAGCACCAGATCATAATCTCAAAGCCATAGTTTATGCATTATTTTTACTTTAACGCGTCATATTCCACATTTTTATGGTTGTTTTAATTTTAATTGCGCTTTTATTTCTATTCTAGGTGACTGAATGCCACACGCGAATTCAACCGCAGTGAACACATGGATTTTCATCGGAGAAGAAAATTAAAACTGGAAGTTTTTAGGTACTTCTTTTACAGGCATTTGCAGCTTCCATTGAAAAACTATGTACTTGATTACCGATTTGGTGGCCCCTTCGGGGCTTTCCTTACTACACCAGGTTAAGTGCGTGGTATTACCTGCAACAAAAAAAAAAAACGAATTAATTGATGGCTAAACAGAAGGACAAAATTCGATCAAAAACTAGTTGAAAATGCCGATAATATTCGGGTCGACCGAAAGTTCAGCAACGTCCGGGAACTGACATAAATGTTTATTTCTGGGGAATTTAATTAATTTCATGCAGGTACTACATGCTCATACAAAAACAATAATGCTGAATACGTTAAGTAAATATTATAATTGTTATTCGGCGCACGTTACTGAGTTATAAGTGTCAATTTAATACGGGCTATGGGCTGTCGGTTCATCGGGTTTTTACGAAGACACACAGGACCGAAATATATTTGAAAAACTAATTGTTTCCTCAGCAAAGTCATCCGAAGACTTTGCGTTGAACCAAGCAAGGTGTTAGATGCGGATAGAATGGAAGCACGCGAAGATACGCAAGCTTTTTCAAGTTTGGAAATTGGTGTCTTCTTGGGCGAATTCCCCGCAGTCCGGCCCAGTAGTTTCGATATAAAAATTCATTATCTATGCCCAGTACAATCCACACTACACGGCACTTTTCAATACACGTCCGTTGTTAAAGGCCGTTTTTTCATGTACCTAATTGTCTGAACAGTGTGGGATCCGATTTGGGAGTTGAAAATCGATCCAGAGTTCGAACACCCGAAAGTCTAGGCAGTTCATCTATTCTTCGTAATTTGCTTTTAGAAAATGAAAATTGAAATATTTCATCAAGTCGCGGGCTTTGTTAGCGTTTAGATTGTTGCGATTGTTGCAATAATGGGCTTTAGAGAAAAAAATGATAATATAGATTCCGGTCTTGTTTCTCATTCGGATTAAGGCGCATAATTAAACTAGAATACTGTATTGAAATCGTCCGATAGCTTAATTCGGGGGTTTGCATGGTAAAGGATCAATAGAGACTCAATGAGACTCAAGATGTTTCGGGATTATTTTTGACAACAAAAGTTTCCTATTTCCCAGCCATCAGTTGAAAAATTGGAGATTTCAAGTTGATACTATCGACTACTCTTTCCAACTGTTCGTAGAATTTTGGCTCAACACCGAGAGAGCGCTCTAATAATACAAATAATGGGCTGAAAGCGATGGAAGAGCGCCGACATAGATTAATTTTTGTTTCCTCGAAACGCGGTGCACAGATCGTAAAAAACCATCCCGATAGTCCCGTTTTACTGGAAAGCAAATCTGGTAATCATGCAAAAGAGCGCATATAAAATTGATGGCGTATATCTCATCAGTTCCATATGACATCTTATTTTCCTAAAACTTTTTATGAGAAGCATTGGAAGCACTAGACATAAGCCGTGGGGGGATATGGAACAACACCCATAAATATTCGATACTTCGTTGAGCATTGACATACGCATGCCGTCTCAAATTTTATTAATGCCGTTCCATCTTGGCAAGCGGCTCTCAAGAATATGATTGCACATGATATTTTTAATCAGAAAATCTTGAAACTTTACCCGTAATTCCATGAATGGCTCATGCAACATTAAGCCGATACGAGGGCACTTTTCATGTTGCCTTCGAACGGTTATGTGCCGACTCGTTTTGTCCGAAACCGTCTACAATCGGCCCCCGTAATCGTCAAAAGGGCTTTTCGTTTTGTAAACTTAGATGGGTGTCAGCCGAACACATGGCACTATATTAAATCTGTGTTTTGGTTCGTTTAGGCACGAGACAAAATTTGAGAAGATGTGGAATATTTGGAAATGTGACACACGCACCGTTTACTTAAGGGGTGAAAACGGAAAAATTGCTTCCTCGTGCCAGACGTTCCCCTTGCTGAAACTGGATTATTGCTTTTCCAAATTTATGAGGTTTAAAGCGGCAAAAATTAACTACCAAATGCGCGGTCACTGACTCAGAAGTTTCCCCTTTTCTATTTAGCCACGACAAATTATTTAACAAGCTTTTATTCGGGCCATATCCTTCTTTGCAGTACTGGCAGTAAACTGAAAAAAATGGACATCGAAAAAATGAATCTGACTAGCTTCTTCTCTAACATCTAAGCTGCGAAGATTTTTTTAAAAATTGAGTACACCCTGAGCTAAAGCGCTTGAGAGGAAGAAAGTCCCATCGGTTACGGTGAGCACATGATCAAAAGTGTCCTGAGACATTCTTCGGCCAAAAGAAGACGACGATCTGCTCTAACTTTTATTAAAGTTAAAAAATGTCCGRCGCCTCTGCTMTTGACCATCAGGTCAAAGTTCTTCAAAAAATTTACCTTTTTCTATKTCCTTTWTCCATTTTTTCGCTCTTATKGAAAACTGCTGTTTTGATGAAGAAACCGAGTTCACTCGCTTCAGTGTCTTGGAACAAAAACTACCAGAACTGKTTTTTTGGAAGCTGGAATCAACTGATTTTTKTTGAGTTGCTCCATTAACAGTTTCGTGAAATTTTSGTGATTTTTTAAATGTTGAAGCCTTTATAGTTTTTGCCCAAAATAATTATTTAYGTYTTCTTCACAAAAAATTAATTCTGTTTTTCCTCAAAAACTATGAATGCTACAAGAGGACAAAAATCACAAAAGAGGATCAGTGTATCAAGTGAAAAGAAACAGTTGATTCCAACTACCTACCAAATAAAAGATTCTGGTAGCTTTTGTATCGATCCACTCAAGATCTGCTCTAACTTTTATTAAAGTTAAAAAATGTCCGGCGCCTCTGCTATTGACCATCAGGTCAAAGTTCTTCAAAAAATGTACCTTTTTCTATGTCCTTTTTCCATTTTTCGATCTTATGGAAAAGTGCTGTTTTGATGAAGAAACCGAGTTCACTCGCTTCAGTGTCTTGGAACGAAAACTACCAGAACTGGTTTTTTGGAAGCTGGAATCAACTGATTTTTTTTGAGTTGCTCCATTAACAGTTTCGTGAAATTTTGGAGATTTTTTAAATGTTGAAGCCTTTATAGTTTTGCCCAAAATAATTATTTATGTTTTCTTCACAAAATATTCTGTTTTTCCTCAAAAACTATGAATGCTACAAGAGGACAAAAATCGCGAAAGAGGATCAGTGTATCAAGTGAAAAGAAACAGTTGATTCCAACTACCTACCAAATAAAAGATTCTGGTAGTTTTTGTATCGATCCACTCAAGAATCCCTGACTTGCCCAAAGCGGATGAACTCGGTTGCTCTATCAAAACATTCAGAGTCTGACAAAATAACAAATTTACCGCAAGTTTTATTGGAATCCTTCGAATCCGATCAGTCTCCTGACACTTAAAAACATTTCTTTCATAAAACTTTCAGCATAAATAGCTGTAAAACCGGGCATTTTTCAGAATAAAACGTAGGTCAGACAGACTTCTTTTGAGCCGAATAATGCCGCCCTTGTGATCATGTCCAACTTTTTGAGAAACTCAACAATTCAACAAAGTATTAACGCATTAGATTGATGGTTTGGGCTCTAAGACCAAATTCAAGACTACGTGATTCCGGCTTTCACGAATTAAAATAAAAACTAATCTTGCAAAAAAGCAGATTTCTTTCTTGTTTTTTGAAGTTACTCCTCTGGGTTGGCTGGAGGCAATAAAACAAAGTGAGTTAACCGAACATGAGCAAACACTCCCTCATCGTCCTTGCGTTGCATTGCAACAGAATAAGCCACTTTTCCCAAAAACGCTTGATACACCCATGACAATCACTTTATTAGTTTGCCAACCGATTGAGTTGCGACAGTTTTCCTCGCTAAACCGTTTTACCTCCCCCCAGTTAGTAAAGAGCGCACATGTCGATGACGACCGAACCAAAACTCTTCAGCAAAACCTGACAAACATAATTAGTGAATTTTGACACGGTTAATTGAAACAGTTTTTAACGTGAGCAGACAATTTAAGAAGACGCCACCCACCGTCTGAGTGGTGCCTATTATTTTCTGGCACCGTGCCAGATTCGCTGAATATGATATTTATCTGTTAACATTGCTTTTGTCACACGACTGCTGCCGTATGGTTATGATAAAGCTGGAACATTCCATATGGTAAATGATTGGCGACGTGTAGAAGTGAACGTTAATTGATCCTTGGGTCTTTAACAAATAATAAAAGTAATTGGGGGGAGACGGTTGAGAAATAAGGTGCGAATGCTGCAGCTTCCACATGTTTGAATTGTCTTGGAGGCTTCAAGTGTTTTAGACTCTGTACTGGTGTAAGGAAATGCGACGAAAAAACGTTTTCCGAGTAAAGTTCGTTCATTTCCCCATTATCAACGTCTAAAAGAGTAACACACCATTCCGAAGTGAAGCCCAAAGCGAGGCATCCGAAACATTAATGATTTGTTTTAATTTATTAACGACTACTTTTAGACTATAGTTCCTTGACACGCCATTCCAGAGATAACATCAGTTCGCGCGATCTGGATTTAGGGTAACGTGTAAAGCACCCAATCCAAGAAAACACGAATATAATTGTGAACTCGAAACGGTCTGGTTGCAATTTCATTCCGTTTGCTGGTTTTGAGGCCGGATGAGGAGGTGTTTGCATCGATTTCGCCAACAAACTATGCAGCGCCTAACGCCCAACCATCACAAATGGCCTTTGAAGGATGTTCCAGTTAACTTAATTTTTCAGCCCAAAGGTCCACGACAGTGAAGCAAACGAAATTAGTATTCAATGTGCCTCATTCAGTTTGCTAATTCTGAAAAGTGCGACCACCGCGGTCTGAGTTCTCGAATTCCGGTTCAGCGGGCCCATTAAATTGAAGTGTTCGAGTTGTAATTTTGCCCGTAAACCGAATGTGACAAAGTCAGGACGCGACGCCTAAATCTGACGCTGGGGGGCGTCGCGACGTCTTCGTTGTCCGCCCTGTTCGGTCCCCAGACTTATCAGTTTCAATCGGAAAAAACTCGCAGGTTTCGCAAAACATGGTCTTCTGACTGGCTTTTTTTGTCAATATTTTCTTTTACCTGAAGCATCTTAATATTTTTTTCCAAATGGAACCACAAATCCAGCACTCTTTGGGTGTTTTGCTTTGATCGCTTTTCATTTTCTATTTGTGGCCGTATTACACTTACGCAACACAATGAAAAAAGCAAACTATTGCAAAGAAAATTTCAGTCCCATCTGTTTGTCGAAATCTATCCAAAGGGCATGTGTTGAAGAATTGTTTATGTCCGATTTTTCTGCTATGGCTTCGCCTGCAATGGTCTCAAAGCGTTTTTCTGTGTAAAGTTTAGCGGGAGAACATCCCCAAGGCTCCTTCGCATTTGTCGACTCCGCATGACCAGTGAGGATACGAGAAGCTTCAAAATAAAATGAAGAGAAAACGCGAAATTACTGCAAAAAACATTGACAAAAATCTTCCAAAAATGCAATTGTTGAAGAACTATTTATATCTCTCTTTTCTGCTATGGTTTCAACTTCAATGCACCCAATGCGTTGTTCTGCGAAAGATTTAGAGGGAGGACATATGCAAGGTTCCTCCGCAACTGAAGAAACATTCGCTCGAAGCTCGCAAAAGATTGAGCATTGTGTGCGCCGATATAGGGCGATACGGACATTAATTGAACTGTACAATTCAGTAGAGGCATCACTTGGATTTTAGATTATCGGGAATTCGTGACGGTGATTTTTTAAGGAGCGCATGTGAACTCGAGAAAGTTCGTGGCTGACGACTACGTTTGTCATTCAGATTGCATCATTCAAGACAGAAATGTCAAGCAATTGATTTATTGTTGTCACGACTGCGGCGAATGTGCATAAATAAAAGATGTCTTTTATAATTGCAAATACGCTAAACGTTATTGGGCGAGTGCGAGCCGAATTTTTGATCGAAAAATCGACAAATTCACAGTGCAGCAGCACGCGATTTGCCAGCAGGTTCTTATTTGGATCGGTTCCAGATTATGATAAATAGGTCCGGCTGTGCAATTTAGCTGAGAGCCATTTACAAAATTATATTTCTACATATTAAATGGGTGTGTTGTCGTGACACCTTCGTCCGAAAGGCGGGGATACACTTTTGATTTACCACTTGCCATCAGTTGGAGTGAAATTATGGTGGCAAATGTCGTCGTTTTGCACTGTGCAGGAATTTAAATTAGCTACTAGACTAAATCAAGCCTTCCACGTTAAACCTAGGAAAGCACTCAAAAAATTCCTTTCATAATAGATTTTGTTGCTTGCTTAGCAACTTTCTGATGTAGGTACTGTGACATCGCAGCTCGCTGTTAAACAAAATACATAAACACGATATAAAGTGAATATCGATCAGACCGAATCCGTATAAAATCCACTAAAACGAAATGATACATATTTATAGGGCTTTTCATTTAGAGCCGATGCGATGTACGTACAATTAGTAATAAAATTGGTGAGTGTAATAGCGTCGTAACACGAAAATATGTTGTTGGTAAATCACTTTCAAATTCATGCGGCTAATTACCTAATGGAAAAGCTATATCCAGACAGCGCGGTCCTATTAAAAACGGGTACACCGGCATTTTTATTAAATATTCATAGTTGTTGGGAATTCGAATCGATTGTTTTCGGGAATTGATGGCCATTTAGAACCGGAGCAATCTAACTGCATCTGATACATTCAAGATTCAAATAATTGTAAAATCATAATGCTCCCCTTAAATCCGCCGGATTTGCCTAACAAATGACCGAAACATATTTGAATTATGTTCCCGCTTAACATAAAAGCCAGGCCGTTACACGCTACAAATATTTTAATCAGCCCCGAAGTTATTTTCATGAAGATAGACATCGCACAGCCCTTATGAATAAATAACGTGGAACCAAACATTGAAGGAGAATTTGTGTTTATGTCAGCAACATTAACATGCATTGTTGCATCAACATTAGCGAGGCATGCGTGCCCCCAACAAAGCTGAGCAAATCGATTGCGCTCAACAAATCACTCTTCGGCTCTGGATGATAATCAATAAAACATAAGGTGAGCGATCTCGCCACAAATGCGCATTCAGTCCTGTTCTTCTGGAGTTTACCTGGTGACTTCATTAGTGGCTACCGTCCATGTCATTTCACGTCAACTACCTTTTAATGACCAGATAGTTCGCCATTAATTTCAATGACTTAAAGGCTACAAATCGCCCGTTTTACATGCTGCAGTTATGTCGACTTGTCGGTGAACGAAGTGGATGCCCAAACTAGAGCACTTCGGTGACTTTAATTCGTGGATTGGTTAAAAGCTTCCGACAGTTTAAATAGAAATGCGCCAGCTTTGTTTGCTTCAATGGCAAAGTCCACTGGGTTTAGATCAGGATGTCGTGGGGGCCAAGATATTGAAACCCCTATTAACCTGCCTTTTTATGTTAAGCGGGCGACTTTCAAGTAATTGCGGTGATTCATTTTGTGCGCAAACGATCATCGATGATTCCGCCCCACACGCTCAAGATAAACTGTTGCTGATGACCTTTTTGTTTCACTGAAAGCGGATTTCATCCGCCCAAGCTTGTTTATTACCAACGTTAAATTCTTTTTTATTTCCAATTTAAATTTTCCACACCTCAATTCCTCAACTGGACAAATACCCTCTAAAACTTCCGGTTAAAAAAAAATAATCCAACACTAGACGCTTTAAAGTGTGTTATCAAAACCACAAACTCCTGCTGCTCATGTCCAAATTAACAGGCGTTTAAAGCCATAAATTAGATGCACGAACAGATGCTCTTCGAGCTTATTGGGTACCTACTACGTATTTTGAATGAAAAGTCATGTAAATTTAAATATCAGTCCCCCGGCTGATTAAAATTTAAGGTATCAATAACAGAAAACAGGTGTGATATCCGGAAACGGCGAGGGGGTGTTTTTGTAGGTATTCCGATGTTTCGTGGCCCAGCTGATTCCACCCGGACAGGTGGAACGAATGGACAATTTATCCATTTTTTTCTTCCAGAGAAAATTTAAAAAACCGCACACCAGATCGATACAAAGCGCTGCCCTGAACTAACGCAAATCGTATGTAGTCGCATTTATTGTTAAACCTATCCATTTACCATGGATATAGAAGAGCCTATCTGGTGATACAAATCTGAGAGCTGACTTTAAATATGCCCGCATTTTACTGCTTTTGATATTATCAGGTATTCGGTTCGGCGTGGGTTATTTTTGACGTCCGCATAAATCTTTTCTTTAATTAATGTTTATTCCGAGATTCTTACCGTTTCTATAATTAGGGTTGGAAATCTCTATTTAATTCGTTTGTTGTTTCCTTTTTACTGCCGTGTCATTCAGGTATAAAAATGTTCATTCAGTTTAGCTCAACGGGCTCTACAACGTCATTCAGCTCTGATAAATAGCTCATACTCTTCAGTTGGAATGTTTTATTGAAAGAACCATCTTAAGTTAAGAACAGTCGGTGACAATTTTGATATTAGGAGATGTGAAAACCGAAACACTTTTTAACTTTTCTCGTTTCTTCCAAGGGCCACACTGTATAAGTTTTTTCGCATTGCGTCCATTGACGGCTCGAGGTGCAAGATCACAGAAAAACTGTAAAATCTAAAGTCCAAAGGTAAAGTTCAGACACGATTTAAGCCAAAAATTCACTAGAATTGGACAAAGAAACGCAATATTTATATGTGTAAATTGTGCAGAATTCTTCCTGCCAGTGACTAGAGCAAGCAAAATCCAAAGAAGAAATCGAAGATCTTTTTCCAGGTCTTCTGCAGAAACAGTTGATTGGGACCATTAAAACTTACCCGGATAAATGAATCTCGATAGCCCCAATTTATTGGCACATCAACAGAATATACTTGGCAAATGAATGAATAAAACCAACGTAAATCCGCAAAAATTTGGCCATAAAGTGCAAATTTACCCACACTAACACATACGCAGTACTCGAAAAATGTGTACATTCCCAACAAGTCCCGTATTAAAATATATGACAGATAATAAATTCGGATTCCGAACGTTTCTAAAATTAAAATATTAAACAAACAAACGCGTTTGAAACTAATTAAACCAATTTTCAATCGGCATATTTCGAAAATATACAAAATTCGAGCTGCGATTGGCTGCGAGTTCATAATTTAAATATTTTATTGCTGTTAAAACAAACAGTCCATATTCCAGAAGTTTTCAAAACGATAAAAACTAATTATTATTAGAACGATGAGACCACAAACATGTGCTCCGGCTGCCCATTAAATTATTAACTCCTCGCGTAAACCCTGAGGTCCTGGAGAGGTCCAAATTTCCTTTCTAATTTTAGACGACTGTGTCCTTAGTTTTGAAGACAGTTGAAGCATTTTTCTACTTGCTAATAAAGATAGAAATCTTGCTGCGCCTGAACCTGCCGGTTTAATTATGCAGGCAAAACTTGGCTTATTCCTGGCCTAATTCGAATTAAACTAAACTATGTCTTGTCGCCCTTTTGTCAACCATATGGTAGCAGCAGCAGATGCGCCCGTAAAATTAACCCCCCCACTTGCCGATTTATTGCACGCCAATGAGTAAAACACCAATTGATTTACCATTTCATTAAATTGAATCAATAGTGCCTTTAACTGAAAACAACATGCCCATATGGTCCATGTTTCCAGACAATAATAATAACTTTACAGTTTACTGAGCAAGTAGAGGACTTGGATGGGCGCATTGTCGATATATTTACTCTTTTTCCTTCAAATGAGCAATAAACACTCGGTATTTATTTACCCGAGTTATTAAATTTTTGAGACCGAAGTGTTGTTTTATCATCTTCCTATGTTGAGTTTGGTCGCCATATGTTTTCGATTTCTTCGCGTATTAAGTTGGTTAGGAAGTTAACATGTTACAACTGGCGCCTCTGGAAAGCGATTACCTCATCATTGTGATCAGTGTAATTTTTTGGTCTATGTTTGGCTGAAACTGTTTGAAGATTCACGGATTTTTTACAATTAAATTGAAATTGGTATCCAAATAATTAAATCGAATTAACTCGGCTGCGGAGCGCGAAAAGGAGAAATGTAAAGGAATCAAAGAAAATTATATTTCTGTTTGATAAATCTTGATTCCATTTTCCAATAAAAGTCGCTTCCGTTGGGGGAGCACACTTTTTAAATCCCTATGAAATTAAAGCATCGCCTAAATCAATTTGTATTCAGGATTGAAAATAAACAGATTCGGAGTTAGTTTACTGGAAAAATGGCCGAAATGAATGATGGAAATTGGAGTGGAACGCCAGTTATATGCCATTAACAAATAACCTGGCGCACATACTTTCTCCTTAAAGTCCTGAACTCTAATTGAATTTCCCCATATCGCAAACTTTAACATCCAATCGTGCACAGTTAAAACCGTGTTAATAATAATAATTTACAATTCAACTTTTTGCGCGTAAATTGCGCGTCCGATTAAACCGTCATGTTGTTATCTGAAGCAATTTGCAAACACGATAAACGCATTATATGCGACCAAATAGTATAAACAATGCGATATTATTTCCAAGTTGGCCGATGGAAAACACGAGTTTATTTTCATTGGGTCGTTTGTCGTTTGGCCGTGTTCGGATGGCGATTTAGGCAAGATCAGATCGAAAATTGTCGGTTCTACTTGGGCTTTACTGGCGCAAATCGACTCTCGGCATTCCGTATTGAAGCTCAAAGTGATTGGAGTCGGAAACCTGAAGAAGCTACGTGACGATCGCACTTCCCACATCATCCAAAGTTCGTTTCCAATCGAAAAAATCTTCTAGATTTCTATCTGATTTCTTCGTACCGATGGACTCAAGAATCTGCCAATAAAAAAAATTGCTGGATAAATAATAGTAATTTTATCGAATATTTGGACAAAATGGTTTGAAGGACAAAGTCCAGGTTTCATCATTCTTTAGAAGCCCATTCCTTCAGATTCTTTCTAGGCTTCCATTGCGACTGATAATTGCTTCTTGGCCGCTGCAAAATTAACTCAATTCACATTTTGAAGCTGAAAATGTACATTTTTCGAAGGTTTTCTTTGCGATTCATTCATCGGGAGTTAGGCAAATGTATATTTCAAAAGTGAATAGTATTTTTCCATTTGTGGTGAGCATCAAAACAATCAAACGAATATCAGACTGTGAAGGCCTTCGCGGCCGGTTAAATCACATTCAAAAATGTTTTTCGGGCTGGACAAAGTTTGATAATGCCCACGGCAGTTGTGGACGAAACGTCAGGAAGAAATTCCCATGGACCACGGCTTCAAAGCCCGAAAACATTTCTAAATGTATTCAAGCGAACAATTTGCAATATAGCCGAAGTAAATGAGAAGATAATTTAAATAATGCGCTCTTGGCCGATTGCATTCTTCCCGTTAGTAGTAGGTACCAACGTATAGGTATAACATTCGTATTGCCGTTAAACATTGGCCGATCTATCTGAAATTCATCAGCATTGACCCAGCCGATATAAATAAATACTGGCAGATCTCAGAAGCAATTGAACTTCCTTGTTGCTGGCCATTTTTAAGATGTGATCGTTATCGGACAAGCAGGCTATTAAAATACTTTGGCCGGATTATTCTAATGCATGGAACTGCAATTTGTTATTTTTTCCTCGGATGCAAATCACGAACCTTTCGACAGGTGTATTTATGCGTATATGGGCACCATGAGAAAGACCTTCTTCGGCCGATTGGCACCGATAGATAAATCGCGCTTAATGGTGGTTATTAAGGTGCAATGGAGCCATCACTAGTTGGAATTAAATAATTAACGAAAACAGTGAATTTGCAAAGGGAGTAGAAGACTTAAAACGGCACCGGAGCCTTGCAGAGCACCCGTATAACGGACGCTTGTCCAATTAGTATATGTTTAATGCCATCTGGACAAACTTTAAATCTGAAACGCTCACGTCAGTTTCGGAAAGTTGTGACTGCTCTGCTCTTGGCTGGTTTCATGGCTGCTCCTCGACCTGTCCGATTGATTTTGATCTTCTTGAGGTTATTACGCCTTTGTTCCTTCTGTTCGTATGCAAACGACGTCGCGACCGACGTTTTCATGGAAGCTGTGCTCAAACGAAAATAAAATGTCCATCCCATCTCGACTCGAGAATATGAATAAATTGCAGAAAAGGCAGCGCTAGCAGGAACTGTTTGCTCTGCTATTGTTTGCCTATTTTCATCCGAAATTTGTTTTAAACTACTCAGAAATCACGAGATTGAAATAGTGGACAATTGATTTTCCAATTGGCTGCATTTCTAGCTGAAGTAATAAGCTTGAGTGTTGAGTGTTGGGAAGATATTGATGGTTTAATTGGGAATTGAAGGTATTGTTGGTAAAAACTGCAATCACTCAAAAATCGAATAAAATATACCGAATTTTTGCATTATTTTGTCCAATTTTCGGCGGGTTAAAAAGTTTTTTGAAAAATCCAAATTTTACCCCGAACTTTGAAGCTCCTTGTCATGCATATATAAAGTGTTTGGATCTATAGTAATAAAGTTATGGGTGTTTAAAGGTCGTGACCGCTGAAAAGCGGGTTAAAAAGAGCCAAAAATAAATTATTTCGGATCTAAACCTTTTAGTGTCTTTTTCTGCGCTATAAACTCGTTGCGTTCCTCTCTTCCTTTGCATGAAAATGAAGTAGAATTTTCGAAATGTTGAAAGAATTTAAATTTAAAAACAATACCACCAGTTCTTAAGAAATGTTCAGTAAAAAATCAAACTTTTAAATGCATCTTATTTGTTACTCAAAGAATAGATTTCGACATAAGAAGCCCCTTAGTATGCACATATAAAGTGTTTGAGTCAATAATAAAAAAAAGTTGTCGTTGTTTAAAGGCTGCGACCGCTGAAAAACGCCTTAAAATGAGTCAAAACATTAATTTGTTTCGGATGTGAAGCTTTTAAAGTGTGTTCAATGAAGTAGAATTTTAGGCATTATGAGAAGAATCATGATATTTGAAAAATCGAGGTCTACCTCTCAAGAAATTATCGGTAAGAAATCAAAATTTCACATACATTTTCTCCGAAGTAAGAAGCTATTGTTGTGCACAAGTAAAGCTTTTGAGTGTATAGTGAAAAATTTGTCGTTGTTTAAGGGTCGCGGTAACGCCATAAACGAGTAAAAAAGTAAATTATTTTGTATCTGAAGCTTCTAAGGTGCTTTTTCAATGAGCTCGTTGCATTCCTCTCTTCTTTCGCATGAAAATGAAACAGAATTTTAAGCATTTTGAGCAGTTTAATTTTTTTTAAATCGACCTCTACTTACCCCTTAAGAAATTATCGGTAAAAAATCTAAATTTCTCATGCGTGTTTTGTCGGCTTAATGCATTATTTTCGACTTAATAAGCTCCCTAATGTGCACATATAAAGCGCTTGAGTCTGTATTGGAAAAGTTGTCGTTCTTTAAAGGTTGTGCGGCTTAAAATGAGTAAAAACGTAAATTATTTCGGATTTGAAACTTCTAGTGTTGAATTCCCCCAACCCAAATTTTTATCCTTTGCATGAAAATGGAGTAGAATTTTATGAATTTTGAGATAATTGATGTTTTACATTATGAAATTTGCGGCAAAAAATAAAAATTTCGCGAGTTTCTTTTTGAGCGCAATGGATAGCTTAGCTAAGAAGCTCGTTAACATGCACATGTAAAGTGTTTAGGTCTAAATAAAAAAGTTATCGTCGTTTAAAAGTCGTGATCGTTCATAGGCGCCTCAGAATGAGCAAAAAATTTCAATAATTGCGTATCTGAAGCTTCTAGTGTGTTTTTCAATGAAATTGGTGCATACCTCGATGTCTTGTAATAAAAATCTAAATCGATTTGAGAATTCGGTCAAAAATCAAAGGTTTAGCGTAGGTACAATAAGGAAGATATCTTCAGCTAAAACTTAATACCTCATTTCCCAAAAATCAAAATATTGCAGGCAAAACTTGAATGAACTTGATCCCGCTTAGGACAGTTTGTTCGGCAAATGTCCATCGATAGGTAATAATACGTCATCTTATACCATTTTGGTCCATACATCGCCTTAAAAATTGTGAAGATCCGACCCTATTATGTGACATTGTGGTATCATTGTCATCCAGTATTGTCGCAAAATATCAAATACCTTTTGCCTGAACCGAACATGACAAAAGGGCGATGTTTTGTAAAGCGCTCGCACTCAAATCATGCGTACACAAATTCCAGATATAATAAGGGCATTTATTTTAGATTCACAAATGATAAAGCCCGAATGGGACGAAATCCAACCCGTATTTCGGAGTTATTAGTGTCACTCGGAGCCGTATTATATCCAGGCCTTTGGGGCTCACTCTACCGTAGTTGCGAAGTGTCTTGAAGGACTTCGGTCAAATGTTTTCGCAATTAAGGAGCTCGAGGGTTATTCAATGGATGGGGAAATAATGGAAAACTTGACTACATGGAATAGGGACGATTAGCTGGCTGGACTATGGGAAAACCTCCATTGCAGTCCGCTCGTAAATTCAGTCTCAAGTGAAACAATATTTCATTGTTTCGTGTTGGAGTTTAAAACGGGCAAAAAATGGAGCTCGAATTTTCATGAAAATATCAACCAACTGAAGCCTTGTTGGTGATAAAAAGTTTAGCTCCAATTAATGCTTCGCATCGCTAATCTAATTAGAGCCTCAGGTGTAAACTCGTAAAGTTAGAAATAAAATTTATTAAACGTTCCTATCGTCTATGGATCTCTAAATAATAAAAAACAGCGGTTGTGCCGGGTTGCATTAAGGGGTCCTGATAGGTTTACTCACATCTAATCCGCCTTTAGAAGATCGAGTAAATTTTCTATTTGAAAATGTTCTCGTTGCGCCTTTCTAATCGAAATTAATACTTAATGTTTAAAATTCCTTTAACGCCTTTTGAAGCATTTTTATTGCATTTTCCCAGTTATTCACAAGCAGGTGGTGATCACGCATTTATTGCCGCATCGCTTGGGCGCGCTGAGCGTAATTTCCGAACAAACTTGTATAATTTGTAAGTTTAAGCATTTTTATTAGTCTGTGGCTGTTAAAAGATTGTGCAGGTTTTCTGGACTGATAAAGATACCCATCGCGCCCATGACCTATTCCATATTGTCAATTATAATCGAATGACTATATTAGGCACTGAACATCAATCAGTCCGGTGTTTAACAATGCGACTAATTGTCGTGCACAATACAGTCAGAATCAAATAATAATCGTTATTCGATGAGAACAAAGCCGGTTTGTATAAAATCGATCGCTTATATCCATAATGCTAAAAAGGAATAAATTTATGGCTCGCCTGTCCTTTGCATCGTCCTGTAAATGGCGAAACACTGATTACACGATATTTATCAAAATTCTTTGTTGGTGCGGAGGCATCTCAAGGCGACGATTATCATTTTTCAATCGTAAAAACCCTACGCTCGCCTTCTATTCCTCACGCTAATTGGACCATATTCGGGATTATTATGCCCGAAATATCCGAAACTGACGAAAAAAAACACTTGTTCGACTGACTCCATTTTGACCACATTTAAATTGTACTTTAATCTTTTTATCTCAGATATGCGATTAAACTTTGATGATGTTATAAATCTTTTCCCCATGGTGGCACTGAACCTGTTTCTTTAAAATATGCACAGACTGCAATCTGAAAACCGATTGGCCTTCATTATTGGCCAAAGTAAATAGTTTATTAATATTCATCATTAAAACTCTGATTATTATGAATGGACGCGAAGTGTCAGCTCAAAAAGCTTTGCACTGGCTTAGCGAAATTAGTTTAATTAAACTGCGATCTTGAGGAAAAATCCTCGAGTTTTAAACAGAATATTGACTCTTTGCTGGTTGTTTCAAGCTGCTTAAAGGGTTTGCAGTGTCGTCACTCCAGTCCCTTTAAGCCGTAGAACAAATACCATGTCCAATTAATTAATAGTTGTGTACTAAACACGTGTACCTAATTAATTAAATTCAGTCAGATCAGATTCGCGCGGCTGTTTATCCGAAAGGCGACCGGCCAATCGTTGCGTAAGTTGTGCGGATACCTGAAACCTCCCAAGAGCAAATTAAGTTAAAGGATTACCGGCCTGCATTATAAATTATCCGAAAACAAGCTTCACTTATTAAAAATTGAATTTCAAAAGATACAGACCTAGCGTGAATAATTGCCGGCCGACATAATAAATCGCTGAGCGCGCAAATATCGTACTTGACTAAGTAGACAGAGTTGTAAATTGGCCTTTTCGGCTTTAATGAGCCCAAGATGACAAATGCGCGATATATTAATTAATAAAGGCGACGACAACGTGAAGCAAACCTACCGAGAGTGTGCATTTATGACAGGCCTGATTACTAACACTCCGAACTTAATCGCTTTCAATGCAGTTCACATTTACTAGAACTAATGACGGCGATATGCAAAAAAATAAACGGCATTTCGAAGTGGGTTAACGGATTTTTTAAATTATTTTTCACAAATTTTTCGTGTTAAAAACTCATTTAAAATAAACCCATTTAGAAAACTCCTACAAGATGCATTGCCTGTTTTTGTTAGTGCATCGACTGGACGCTACGAGCAAAGAATAGTCAAAATCAAAAAATGCTTAAAAAGCCATCTGCACTCTTCCACGACCAAAAGTGCGTTTCTCTCAAGTCCGCTTTTGCCCATTCATTTGGAGGTTCGCTATCCTCAATCATTGATTGAAGATGATCCTAATTTTTTGCTTAACAAAATGCTTAATGGAACATCCATAAATGCTAATTCCTCAGTCGGACTTCATAGCGTTATTCAAATGAGCCCCCATCGAAATTTATTAATGATCAAAAACCAACTAAGTGTCTGTAAATCCAATCGGCTAATCGATCAAATTTCCATTGCGATTAATAACAGCGTATTTCCGTTGGTCGATGAAATCTGATGACACCGTGGCCCCCAAAAGACAAGATATATTATGATTTGATAAAATCTTCGATCGACTGGCAGCTGGGCCCCGTTTGCATTGTGGCAAATTTAAAGTAACATTAAATGCGACGATATGGATCGTTTATTATGGTTTTATGCCAACGCGTAATGGGCATGTCCCTAAAATTTCTAGCACGCTTAAACACATTATGACACTAATCCGGAAGATGAAAAATGATAGCGCGAATGGTGAATAATCGTTTCTGGGCATTGGTTTTGTTTTTGCATCAACCGCACCTTGTTGGAGCCAGTTTTGAGGCGACAAACAGTTTTAAAAGTTTGAAGTGACTCAGAATCACTTCATGAGCATCTTGTCTGCACGTTTAATAACGCACGGTGACGAGAGGAGCCTGCCTGAATCGTTACTTGCCTAATATTAGTATTCCGAAGAGAAGCACCAGGGGCGACAGGCCTGAAGATGGGGGCCCACCTGCGTAGCCTTTGGCCCACGATTTGCTATTCCGAGCTATTAGTAACGTACACCTTCCAAGACAGGATAATTATTGCAAAAGGCGCTCTGTTTGTCAAAGGAGAAACGTTAAAAAAGTGAAAACTTGTTGCCATTACCAATGTAAACTAGCTGATCTGTTAGCTTGACCGGAAAAATATTTTTGAAAACTTTCAGAAAAGTTGCGTTCGATTTTGCAACAGATTTTCACCCTAAGTTTACCCAGATCGTGGTTTACATTGCAATGGTTACAAATTTATACTTTTTTAACGTTTCTCCGTTGCTACTTTTTTCTCCCGACTGACAAACTATTTTGTGAACCTGGCGTTAAAGATGTTTTTGAAAAAGCGTCGAAACATTCTTGTTCGATTTTGCATTTTGGACACCAAGTTCACAGATCAATAATTTTATATTGTAAGTTACAAGTTTTCATTTCATTAGTTCCCAAGGGGCGTTTTTTTTTGATAATTGTTACCTGAACTTGGCGTTAAAAACGTTTTCGAAAAATCGGTCGATTTTGAAAAAACATTTTAAACATTGTAATGCTAGCAAATTTCCGTTTTTCGTTTTTGTTTGGATATGGATGAACAATCACGGGTTCCACGTGCATTTTTCTAATACTCCTCTGTTTTCACTTTGAAATCTTCAACGGTCTTTTGATCTTTACTGTTTACGTTGTACTCGTATGTCTTCTAAACAAGTGTTCAAACGCGATTTTCCCTTTTTCAGTTTAGCAATTATAAAACCAAGTTTCTTCCTTTGATTCTCTTGAGGAAGTTCCGATTTTGACTAGCTAAAAACATCTAATTGGTTCATTTTGGCAAATTCCCTGTCTAGTGCTTCACCATCTGCCGCCTGTTTTTTTTTGCTGCAAATGCATAATTTTGAGAAATTTTAATATGTGTGAACTGGGGGTATTTTTGCACGAACACTCGATTTTTACCAGCAAAATAACCAGATTTCAATTGTAGGAGCCCGTATAGAATAACCTACCAAGAGCCTTTTGATACCAAGCCTGACGACTTACCTGAAAACTTTCTGAAGTTTTACAAGCAATGGGGTTTAAACCTGTGACGTAGTAAAAGCCATTTTTAATTGTTTCAGTCAGTTTTGCGAAAACCGTTCGAACAATTCAGTTTTGCCATTTTTCTTGTTTAACATTTCTTTATGACCGCCAATTAAAATTAGGTCAACAATTTACGGTGCGAAAAGCTTTTGGCGCACATCGACGAATATTAGACCCTAAACCAAACAATTCAAACGGCCTGTTCACACAGCTTGAAGAGTCATTTCAAATTCAGAGAATTAGCAGAATTTTGGGTGTGAGATTTAGAGGAATGACCATGAAATGTCAGGCAAATATAAATTTCAGAGCAATAAATCAGTTTAGTTGCATAGAATCGGTAGTCTATTATACTTCGAAGGCTTTGTGCGTATGCATCTTATTTAGACAGGATGTTCTACAGGGTGTCGTCCGAGGAATCGAATTATTATGAAAGAGGCCCAATATGACTAGTGTCTTATGCAATGATGATGATTTAATCATATGTAGAAGACATTTTACTGAGGTCGCTGGAGCGCGGTTGCCACCAAATGTAGATTTACCACAGAAAATTATTATTCGGCCATTCACAAAAACTAACTTTTTGAGGAAGATTCACCGAAGAAGTTCTGAAACCGGTTGAAAATAATAAGATCCATTTGAATACATTAAAATGAAAATGTAGTTCACTTTTTAGCAACATCTTTACCCCGATATTTGATAAAACGCTGGGAATTCTGGAAAACTGAACAAAAATTACCGAAAACCACCCACAAGGTATCTCGAAACCTGGTCGAATACCCTGCAGGTCGAAATTTGATTTATAATGTTTCACATATGTATCACACCCTATGGTCACTTCCCATATATTTCATTGGTTTCCTTCTCGCATAGTCGTCACATTGGACTTCAATAGCAGTTCAATTTAAACCTTTCTGCCTCCAATAAGTTTATGGACCCATTCGAATTTTAACACATTTGACGAAAAATGCAAACATTGTTGCAAAATTAGGTAACCGAGTGGGACAAAGAGAATGTCCATCAGTTGGCATCGTGACATCAAATGCTTTAACTAGCTGATTCTAAACGACATTTCAAACTTATCAGTCCAGAAAAGGTGTCTTTTCGTCCTTTCTCGGAAGAAATTCTTTCACATAATGTGCAAGGCTTGCAAGTAGAAATTCCAGTTCAGTTCCATGTCCCGTTTAATCACTAGAGAGATAAAGTACATCCCCAAGGCTTGTGTAATAGCGGGGCTCATGACATCTCCATCCAACTGGTACTGTTACACAATAAGGAGATAATGTAAACAATATGACAAGCGGCTAATATGTCGCAAGGGGCTTTAGCCCTCGTTCTACGGTGCGATTTCACGGGCCAAAGAGCATGAATAGCCCGAACGGTAATACTTTTTTGTTGGGCCTGATAGCAGCGAAGCAAATGCAAACACTGTTCGGAAATAGAATAAAATTTTAATAAAAATGTGAACCAACAGGCTGGGCAAAAATTCACCATTTGAATGACGTTTTGATAAGGTCGCTCCTGTAAATGGGGGGCTCCAATAAGCTGCTTATCGAGTTTTTTCCGCTCACCCTGAACGTATAGTCTGATTCATTGTTAACCATGCAGTCTTTACTGTTTTTGCCTCACTTTAGGACCGAAATTTTCCAAAAGATATGTAACAAATTTCCAATCAACATTTGCCCCCTTCACATCGAATGACTTTCAAGAAGCTGCCTGGAAATGATGCCTTCAATAAAGCCGTACTTCCTGCGCCTTACGAAGCCAGACCATCCCCATAAAAAATGTATTTTAATAAACACGCTTTAACGGGGTGTGAAATCAACTATGATTTATCATATATGGGCCTGTCCCAGATCTTCGTATGATTCCTGTTTGTCATCGCGTATGAATTGGAGCATTGTTTTCCGGATGTGAAAGGCCAATTTTTCGTAAACAAGCCCTATTGAGGCTGAGTGCTGCTGTAACGCGTTTTTTTGCATTTAATCTGAGTTTGTTTGTTGCTTGTCTCTGAATTGCCCAGGATGATTGATGCGCAAATTCTTTCAAACCTCTTTGAGGAAACCCCATCTGCAACCCTGTTGATGCACTTGTAGAGACACCGGTTTGATCAAATTTTCCCTAGTTGAAATGCGCCAAAATAACCGTTATAATCTATGGGAATAAGCAGCGTGGTGCCAATTGTGTCATTTTAATTTCGATACGAAAATATTAATCCCCCCTAACAATGAAGGGCAGAAACCGAAATGCGCCACAATTTGTCCAATTCTGTGAACATGAATCGTTTAAAGTTAATCCGCCTGATATAGTCAGCTGTCGTCTTGTGCAGTTGTTGGAGCCACATTTTTTCCGTGGTTGCAATCCACAAATTCTCGATAATTACGCGATTCGTTGAAATATTAATAGGAATTCAGCCGATAGTGGAGAATCTCGCCGTTTCGCTTAAACCAGAGGCCTGTCACAATCGCAATATTTAAGTTTTTTGTGCAAATTATCCGTTCATTAGCATATTGCAATTAATTACCCAAGACCGATGGTATTCTGGTAATATGCTATTTATTTGTGACAAATTTAAAATAATTAAAATTATTAAGTAATGGCGCAAGCGTTATTGTTTTAACTTAACGAAATGTGCCCGTAAATCCCTTTTTATGCAAAACGCCGATAATTCGACACGGTTGAAGCCAGTGGTGCACTTCGGGGGAAAGAGAACAACAACAGCAACTTACCGTGACTCCCTCAATTTATGCGTTGAAATTTTCTTCAAACTGCGAATTCTGGATCGTTGATAATAAACAGTCTGGCAATGTTTTTAAAATTCGATTTGCATCGGCTATTGTTTTATTATGATCAGCACGATTTTAATATCGCCATAAGTTACTGTCCGAACATGAATAGTAGGACAGCAGCATGTTTATTATGACCTTATATAATAAGATATGCGTGTCAAACAGCACATTTGATGTTGTGTGACAATATGCGACATAAATAACAAATAATTATGCAAGTGTGGAGTTTACTGGAGTAGATAAATTGTTTTGGGACAAGGTCTGTTGCATTGGGACTGCGCTGAATCGCGTTGTTTTGTTGGGTCACGTTGTAAATTGAGTTATTTTAAATTAACACCTTTTATGTGTACTCGCCTGTGTAATGTTGTAATGTTAATGCCCGGTATTAATAAAAACAGGTTGATAAATATGACATCTTTATGTAAAATGCCGTCAGGGTTAGTTGAGCTTGCTCGATAACACCGTTTGCCGTATCGGCTTAGTTTTCATAATAAATGGATTTTCATTCTAAACATGGCATCGCCACTCATTTATTTTCGAATATATTCCGGAAACTTATCATCCCGTATGTTTTATTTATTAAACTGCTAGGCTAAATATTAGTGCGGCAACGCATGGAATTGACAAAACTTTTTGGAATTTCCAATGCAAATCGTTGAAAGATACCGAAAATGGGGCAAACATCGAAACCGACTGGCAACTTTATTGCACTACACTTAAAACAATTTTCCATTGAATTAAACTGTTCTTTGAACGCTTTCTCAATTCCAAAACAGAAATATTTCCACGTTGTACGCACATGTAAGCATTCATGCCAACAACTAATAAACTACCGTTACTTTTATGTTGTTTATAACCTATTTGAAAAACTATTCAAATCTATTAGATGTCTCTTTAATCTCATATCGTATTATGGAGGCACTAAATTGCCCGTGTTTAAAATATTAAATTAATAATGCTAATGTTAAAAACGCCTTGCTCGAAACAGCATTTAATTAAATCATCTGCGACTGACAAAGTCGTTTGCCCAAACCGAATTGGCTAATTTTCAATTTTAATTCAAATTTTTATGGCGTTGTGTTTAGTCAGTTGTGCAATTTTCTATTACTTGCAATTGTGCAAACAAAATTATGGTTATCCAACTTAGACTTTGTGATTGTTTGTTAACGATCTTGTTAATTTGTTTGACTCTTAAATTGATTATTTTGCCAGTGAAAGTTGCGCATTTCTTAAATAGCCTGGAGATGATTCTCATTAATGTAACAAGCGGTTCAACTATTCTATTCTACACTGCTCATCAAAATTAACGTTACACTGACAAATTTGGACTAACTTTGGAACTGGATAAATTTTAACTCCTGCTATCGATTTGTTTTCCGTTATTTAGTGCAACTATTTTTCAATTAGCATCTGTTTGTGTAGAAATTAGTTAGTGCTTCAGATAAAGTTTCTGCAAGATGGCAAATCAAACAATGCAAAAATGTCCTCAGTTGGACGAAAAAAGTTTTTTTAAATTCTAATTCCAGAGGCATTTAAGAGGTAAACCTCATCTCAAAAACGGTTTTTGAATTTTTTGCTGATCTCCATTATTTACAGAGTGGTCTCAAAGAAACAACGAACATTTTTTCATGAAATGAGTTTCACAATTAGGGCTCATGTTGCTAAAACTTTACAGTCGACTTCAGGAAAAAAAACTGCACGAATGAACGGAATATTTGAAATGCATTGAATTGCACTTCAGTAGAAAGTCTGCGATCACAGATTTCGGGAGCAATTTTTACTTTGGACATTTTTATGCAACTTCGTATATTGAATTTTCGGCTTAAATTGTCGGTTTCGGGTAGAGGTGTGCTAAACGGTTATTTTTCTGGTTACAACGTTCCAGCTTCACTTTGGTATTAGGTTCCAAAAGTAACATGTAAAGTTCTAAACGTAACTTAATATTTTTCGTTAAAATTTATAGTGATGCGAAATAATGATTTAGTCTATTAGAAAAATAATTCCTAGCATTAGTAAACTAAAAATAATATATTCTAAAAACAACCACAAAACATAAGTAACTACCTACTAAGTAAAAAAACTGATAAAAATCGAATGGTTTACATAAAATATACGCTTTGCACGTGAGAAGGTTTAAAAAGCTAATTTTTATTTAAAACAGAGTTAACATTTAAGAGTAATTTTTTGGGTATGCTTTTTACTAAGTCTAGTTCTTTGTTTGTATGTGCTCGAAAATAACCTCTCGAATGTAGCAGAAGTACTAATATACCTGTGTTTTTTTGTTCTGAAACGAATTAATAACCTTCTTTTTGTCTATCTTTTAACTGAACTTCCTCTGATTGATCGGGCACTACAGTTTTTGTAATGGCATTTGCATTATTTGCGCGTGTTATTAAGTCAACACCATTGTCTATGAAGTTTAAGCTTCAACATGATCTCTAGATTTTGAATGAGAAATGATGAGAAAAGTACAGAAAACATTTAGAGCTATTTGGTTGATCTTTAAACTTTTGGTGTGGATATCCAAATTGGTTTTTTGACTAACTTTGAGCATGTCGAACTTCTGTCCGCAATTTTGCATCTTTTCATTTGCCACCCTGTAAAAAAATTACCTGAGGTGCTGAATTTTTACAACATGGACTCAGAGAACACAAATGGTGCTAGATAAGGCTTCAATTAGAAACCAAATCGCTCGAAGCAATCAGAATTTATCAAGTTCCAAAGTTGGGAAAAATTCTGCGATTTTTTAAAATGATTTTTCGATTACTACAGATTATGATGAGGAATCATTCGAGAGTGGCGTTCTAGTTATGTATTGGAAAAAAATCTAAGGCGATTTCTAAACAAATAAATAAATATTCTTGTCATCTTCTGGCCTTCCTTTCTAATTCAATTCAAGCCTGGTAGTTGAAACTGAAGAAACTTATTCTAAGGAAAATAAACTATACAAATAAACACACATCTGGGAGGTCTTTACTTCCTATAGCTTTTAGTGGCTTGCACCCCTTTTTTCCTTCAAAGTTTCTGGATGCCGCCACTGAACCTTTGTTAGCTAAAAGTTGATTATCCCTCCAACTTGGAGAGATTGAGAGGAAGCATTATTAAACGATAATTTATATTTCGATAAAAGCTTACGGGATTACGATTTGTTGAATACTTAAGCGAGTTATACTATCAAAAAGTCACTATATTTAAATAGTTTTTACGAATTGATCTGTGCAGATCAATCCCCAAATTCTTCAGTGGAATTTTAGGTAATAGTAATGCGTTCCCCATTTAAATGATTTCGAAAATTCTCGCCGATATTTGTTTAATTTTATTAGGACGTGCACTTTGGCATAAAATCTGCGGTAATTTTTCGGCCATTTCCAAAAAGTTGATTGAATCAAGCACCATCAACACTCACGTTTACTCAAGAAATTTCAGCGTGTATCTTCTTATAATTTACCGCGATTATTCCGAATGAATTGATGCACTTTAACTGACTGGTTGTCATATCAAGACAAGTTGCGTCTTCGTTTCTCACGTAAATGGAAATGGATATTTGTAGGCGCAAGAGGAACCTGTTCGGGTACAGGGTTCGCTAATGGATACTAGTAAATCTGTCATCTTCGCTGGATAAGACCGTCGGTTTTAATAATCACTTTATGACCGTGCTGAGGTTGACTATGGGCGACATGGAAAGCGAATGGTAATTTTTGCTTTGTCTGCGAAGATGCTGACTTGGCAGCAACAAGGATGGTTTTTCGGTAGGACCGTGGCGACGAAAACCGTAGCAAATACCAAAAACCACCGATATTAATCCATCTCGGGTGACATCCTCTTATTCTTCAAGTTATTTACTTTTTTTCGCTATATTCCATGCTTTACTGACCGCTTCACTACCGATGAATGACGCGCTCGATATCATCTGCGGTTTCAGATTTCATTCATAAATTTAAAAATTCATTCTTAACTCCAAATAGATGCCGAGTCATAAACCCACCTGAAGGTTTCGTTTTTCCCTCTCAGTTAAAACAAAAAGTGTTTAGCTGGTTTGATATTCTTTTGGTGTCAGTCTTTGTTTTCAGGGCCGCAATCTGGTCTCAGTCGACGAATTTTTAAAATCGATATTTGCTATTATTTCGTATGGTTTGCGATGGATTTTAGCACTGTTTGGCTTCGGAATACTTCCGCTTTTAGCCGCAAGTGATTTCACTTTTACTGCGTTCGGTTTACTCAGATCTTTCATATTTCTGGAACAATTTACGTTTGTTAGGAGGTCGTCTTCTTGAGCGCTGGACTCGGACCAAGTAACCAGTGAACAAATCAGTTAAATTTCGCTCCGTCTCTGTAAAATATAGACCGCATTGGTGATGGATCCAAGAAGTCGAAATACGTTAGGTAACAAATCGATTCGTTAGGCCTTCGGGCGGCCAACAAAAAACGGCGGTCTCGGCTTTTAAGGCAGGCGAAATCCCATCTAAACACCTTAACTACCGAATTACCCAGAGAACTTTATGCTAATGGAATAAGTTTGCTCAGTCATCTGCGTGAGGGCGGCCCAGTCGTTTGTGTAATAAATCAGCCCTTCATTTTCCAGAGACAAATTGGCTGGTTTTTTCTCCTGGCCTGCATCCGCCCGAAATTGAAAAAAAATCCCATTTGTTGGTATATAAACTTGAAAATGGTTCAAATTCATTATGTTTCTTCAGCTCGTGTTATCCGGAAAATTTTATGAGCCTCTCAAATAAGAGTCAATTTTCCATTATGCGAACAGTTTTCTTGGTGCCAAACTAGATGTTTAGTATGTCAATTATAACCCAGAAAAATGACTATAAATTGATGATGAGGCTGAAAGTTAAAGCAAAGGGAATAAAAACGTTGGAAGAAGAGAGTAAACAGCAAGCGATTTGAAGGCATTTTGAGGTCGCAAGAGCGGGAAAGACCGTGGCGCTTTTACGGAGAAAAGAGACAAGGCAGATAGAAAGGAGAAGATGATAGCCAGCCCTCAATAGATCTACCAAAGGGTCCAATTAATGGAGAAACAGAGCAAGGGAGCAAAAAGTCAGACTAAGAGGCAAAGCAAAAATTGAAACAGCAAGAAAATAAAAATAAAATGGATAGTACCCCTACTATTACCTTATTCCTTCTTCTCCATTAATACGTTACTGATTTTTCGCTCTTGTAGTCGCAAATTCAAACAGGGGTTTGAAAGCAATTTGCGATTACAAGGGCGAAAAATCAGTAACGTATTAATGGAGAAGAAGGAATAGATGAACAAGAAATATTCTTAGTAGATTGAAACGCAAGAGAAGGAAAGAGAGGAAATTTGAACAGAAAAATATAAAACGAATTTATAGTAGTAAACGATTTGAAAGCAGTTGGAGGCAAAAAGAGCGGAAGAACAATAACGCATTAATGAAGAAAAGTGCAAATTAATACAGAAGAGAGATGATAAGACAGCTTCCAATAGATGGACAGACGCTTCATTAATGGAGAAACGGAGCAAGTAAGCAGGAACAGTTCTCGATGGACTTAGATGCAAAATGGAGAAAAAGGAGAAGACAAAGGAAGACAGAAGCGAGATCATATTGGTTAGTTGTCAATAGTTAACAAACTTCTATTTAATGGAGAAATAGAATAAATAAACATGTAAAATCGAGAGAAAATGTAGACAAAAAATACAAAACGAATTTGTGGAAAGTAGTAAGCGATTTGGAAGCAATTTGAGGTAACAGAAACACAAAAACAATAACGCATTAATGGGTAAAAATGCAAAGGAAGGCAGACACGAGATGATAAGCTAAATAGCTAAAAAGCTAAACTAAATGACAAATTGTTAATTAATGGAGAAACAGAGTAAGTGAGCAAGCAAAATGTCATCAAGAAGAAGCAAAATAAGTAACAAATGGTTAATAAATGGAAATGGTTATGGACAAAGTAAGTGAGCGAGAAAAACGTCACTAATCAGCAAAAGATATAAACAAAGAAAATGGAAACACAAAGAGTACAAAACCAGTTTATGGTAGTTAGCGATTTGAAAGTTACATAACAGTCACGCATGAATGGGGAAGAGGGCAAAGAAAGACAGAAGCGATATGATAATCCGGGCATAAAACGGAGAAACAGAGCAAGTAATAACGTAAAATGTTCCAAATGGGGAAAACATTTAAAAAAAAATCGAAAGGTAGACCGAAATAAGATAATAAGCCAGTTATCGATCGTTAATAAACTTTTAATCAAGGGAGAAAAAGAGATGGAAAGATTAAGAGGCGGGAAAGAAAGTGAAAACAAATCGGGAAAAATTATATTTTAGGGAGCAACTTTTTCGTTACAAGAGAGACGGTAAAAAATGCGTCCCCGATCTGTCGGTATTGTCTCAAATAATTATGCGCGTAATTCGAACCGTTTAAACCCTCAAGCGAATTGCACCCTCCCAGGAATTCCAATATAGCATACAAATTAATAATGGTGTCTGAATTTTAATTCGTACATATTAATAAAGTCGCCATTTTGTAATTCGACCCCCTCTTCCTATAATAATCTCATTAAGCGGGGCGTCTATGTTCGCAGGCCAAGCGTAAAGAACCGATGGGGTTAAAAAGGGCCAAAGGGGTTGAGGAATTGGCTCGGCAGGGCTGCTGGCCGGTCATGTACACGCTGAAATTGTACGTATGTAATCATAAGGATGGCAATTAATCGGTTGGGGCGCTTTGAAATTTGATTTTTCCAACCGGTATTTGCGTTCTGATGATCATAGGGGATCCGGGGAAAAGGCACGACTTGGAGCCACCCCTCCATTCCGGTAGGATAAATCGGGATCTTCGACACGATTCGTTTAAGCAGCAGTTTTCAATTGAATTTTGCGAATTTTAATGGAGCCTGCTGCTTAATCGCTCTCACGATCATTTATTGTAATAGGAATTATTAAATTTCAATCAGGTTCTTCAGTTAAGGTGTCGGATCCTCTTTGGGCTCTGACAGGAACGATGTTTTTTCATGTAAGTTGATTTTTCTGCAGTTTTTTTGAGAGTTTGAAAAAGTGCTTTAATTTCCATTCAGATACTCGCACAGAACAAAAAATCGAGTAAATTGTTTTCAAGTTACAGTGATTTAAATGTGTAAAAAATGTGTTTCATTGTTACTTGCCCTACTTAGAGGCTCTATGGACTCACTGGACCTCCAGATAAGCAAATAATGAATGGTTTTGGTTTGCAAGACATAGACTTACACTATGTATGCAAGAACAAGACAAAGACATGCACTTTCTACCCTGGCAGAAGACGATTAAACAAAACGAAATGTGGCCAATACCGTAATCCGATATTGAACCGCTTTAAATATGACCTCGTAGCCCTTAAGTATGATGGATAGGAAAAATAGACCGTTTTAAACGCTTAACCGTGAACATTAACATAGAAAAACTGTGAACAAGTGTAACAGAAATAAAACCGAACTTAAAATGTGATCGATTCCAGATGTTTTCCCTCTTCTTTCGGATTGCCTAAAGCACGCAAGTCTTGGTCTTTTTTTTCAAACTTCTTTTTGGGTATTTCGCCTCAAAAATTTTTGTGACAGAATTTCCTCACGTCTTTTATTACAGATTGATAAATAGTGCTCCTAATTCGCAATAAGAACGAATTATTTATCAAAAAGTAATCAAGAACT
>NW_026018508.1:16054544-16073283 GCF_020466585.1 Dendroctonus ponderosae
TATTTATCATAAGTTGTCGGTGGCAAAAAAGGGCCCCATTTTTCCGTCGGAAGGGCATTATTTCTACCAGCCGTTCATCATAACCCATTAGTTTAAATGCGCATTGGTCGGTAATTGCCCGAGAAAAATGGCATTGTTTTTGCTTAGAATGGGACCTGCAACAGGTGGTGCTGCTTCCCAGTAAAAGACTGTTGCAGCTGAATCTTCAGCATGCTTCCACTGAATTTAATTAGCAGTTTAGGACAACAAATAGAGGTCTCTCTATTTGGAAATCCGAAACACATGTCCAAAATGGAATCTCTCCAAATAAATCCGGAACGATAAAACAATTACACATCAGTTAAGCAACATTTATTTGATCAGTTGATTTTTCAACAGGCCCGTTTTATGATTATGTTAAGTTAGCTGTTCGAATGTATGACTGTTTGCTGTAACATCGGGCTGTATATTTTTCAAAGTCTGGTTTAATTTCTGGGCCGCTTTGTTTAGATTTTTCGGTGATATAACCGTTTCGATCATAGCAAGTTCATGCAATCGTTCACTTTTGAATAACAGAAGGCGGAAAGTCAATATTCTAAACAGAAGCTTGAAGAAGGAGAGGAATGTTTGATGCTGATTTGTAAAGAACGCCACTGAAATTTGTGAGAGGAACCTTTTGGCCATGTCTTAGTTACGTTCGACCAGATTCATAACCGTTTAGCCATCGGTATACCGTGAAAAAAAGCCGAGCCGGTAGTCTAATTGATGATGAATGGCTGTCGCGCAAGAACAAAGAACCATAATTTGCTGTCAATTTCTGGATATATTGACGTCAATAATTATGCGGCGGCCACTTTGATACCGCCACATTTCGCCTCTTCTTATGCGCGGAATTCCGGAATGCTTTTTATTAAATAATAATTCCTCAATGTTGTCATCCGACCGACTGGTGGTCTGAAATTGTGCCGAACAGGACCGCCAATGTTTTTCTCCAATGGGATCAACCAAAAACCGTATTAATTTTTCAGCCAAAGAAATCTGTTTCCATTAAGTGGATTTTATACAGTCGATTAGGGTTTTTCACTTTGGCATTGTTGCATGCTGCCAATTAACACGTTCTTTGCATGGATTCGCATTTTTGCAACTAATATGCAATTTATTTCGAATCTTCTGCAACTGGCCGGTATTATAAAGGACATTTCCAGACCTGATCTATGAAAGTCCTTGTTCTGCATGAAAAATAATGACAACTTGCTGATGATTCGCATGCATGTATAATTTTATATGGCCACTTATGCCGACTATTCTTCACTATGATCAGATGACTGAGGAGTCAAAAGCCATAGTTAAGGTTCGGTTACATTAATTTGGAAATACATTGTTTTTCATGAGCAAACTTTCAAATTAATCATCGAAATTGCATGCAAATGCTTCGTTTTGCCAGATGCGAAGTGTTAGAGTTTTTATTTGAAACTGACGATGTTTCTATAGCTCTGAAACCGGTCGAAGTAAAACACCGGAACGCGTATTTTTCATTTTTTAATGTATGATCAAGAACTATCTAATACAATAACAGTAGGTCAACCAGAACAAAAACAGAAAATCACAGTAACGAAAAAGGCGCAAAGCTACAACAAATGTTCAAAACGACCACCCTCAGACGTGACACAAGATTCACCTCTTCGCCTCATTGATGTCGAAATCGCGCAAATATGCCTGGTGTATTTCTCAGAGCCGGTTATAATTCGATTCCTCACTCAGGTCATGAACATTTTCACCAGAAGTGGAATAAACTAATGACTCAAAAAAAACCGAAACGCAACACTCCAGAGGATTTAAATCCGGCGAACGGGCAGGCCAATGTTCCAACACAATCAAGCTATAGCTGAGACCTAACCATGCAAATATTGGCTAATTGCATGGCTGCATAAGGTGTTTTATATCTTTGCATCAAAACGCAAAACAAATCCTTTGGAGACAAACGAATCATAACTTCATGCAGAATCGCCCCATGAAATTTAACGTCCAGAAGAACTGGCTGGTCTGATGAATTGGCCAGGGCAACTTCATGGTGATAAAATGTGAAGTATATTGTAGTTTAGTGGCTCAATCTAGATGTTCCCAATGGACACATCGAAATTAAAATCCTTTGAATGTTAATGGAGCGGAAAGGAAATCTAATGGGCACAACAAACCATAATGTGAATGGTAACCATTAGCTGGTTGAAGGGTTCTTCGGGCCATGCCGGCCTTTTTGTCTCACCGTCAACGCTATTAATCTGAACGCAGATACAATCTCCGATTAAATAATATTCATATTAAGGAAGACGAAGCATAATGTTTAGAATATTTAAAGGAAACAAACCCGCCCAGGTGTACGTGGATCCTTATCCACGTAGTAGATCGCATTATGGTCGCAGCGTATTACGTTACATCTGGTTTTTTGATAAATCCGTACTTCAATCGTGCGCAAGGCTTCGACTTTATCGCTCATATTTCTGCAATTGAATATGAAAATCACTTGTGCTTTGAGATGGTTCTCGTTAGATACCATTCAGGACTTTCTACAGTTTATTAGCGTCAGCCGATATCACGTTTTAAGGCAAATCATCATTGTGCCATAATAATTTTCCGCTGTTATCGATGGTTCGAATACGTACCTACACGAAACCCATTCGCTACTTTGCTTAAAATAACATATCCGCAATTGCGATCTTCCATTGAACGCTCAACCGTTTCCTTCAACAACACACTTTTTATAGTTCAAAGTCGAATTCCATGACAATATCTATAGATAACTAAAGGGAATATTTATTTAATCTGGTCGGTGGCAAAAAACCGGTTTTTATTTTATTTTAATTGTAGACAAAAACACCCGTAAACTATGGAATTCAGTCGCGTTTTGGCAGTGTTAAGGTAAATTGTGCGTGTTCAAGCGGTTTATTTCGAGAACAAATCAGGACTTGCTTTTACCATGCTGCAAGTGTAATTATGTAAGTATTTGATAAATATCCTTTATACAATTGAAAAGTTTATTTCGTAGTTTATCAGGCCCTCGCTCTGGAACTTCAAAATGTTCATGATGATCTCTTTACTACCGATTTTTCCTAGTTTCCCTAGTAGTGATTCTGGTAGAAATGCACGTTTCGATCACTTTCGCTGATTGAATTCGTAGTGACCAAAATATGAGTAGGTACTAAACGCGAGAGTCGGATAAACTACAAAATAAGTTTCTTAGGGTAGTTATTTGACTAAACTTAAGGATGGCTGAACTTTGCTTGATTTCGATAGAACCAAACGTTGCAAGATCTCATTATTGCGTTCTAAGATCCATTACTTTTTCACTATCTTGGGAGTAGTTTTTTTCCGTATTGTTCAGTAAGTTTTTGCTGTTATATATCCGAAAAAAACTTAGCGTTTTTTTGCAAACATGTGTTGCATTGGCACAAAAACGAGTTGATTAATGGGTCATCAAATGCGACATGCACGTTCCACCTGCTAAGGTGATTTTTGGGGAAAATTTCGAGTAAAAAATGCTCAATTTACGTTGGAAGAAGTCGGCACTGTTGCATGTTACTAGTTTAGTGGCATTCGCCCGAACTGACCCAGTTTTTTAACATTGTTGATAACTTAGCACACCTTAAGACCTATAATGAAAATATTTGCTTGTTTCCCTCGATGGGAATGTTAATAGATCCACTTATATTTAGTAGTATTTCCGATTTCTACTTATCTATAGCTACTACGCTGCTTATCGGCCTTATGTACTTATTGCCTACTGCTCATCAAGCAATAATTAATAATTCATCAAAAACCAATTACTATTGGCTACAATTATAACCCTGGAGTGTCTGCAAATTTACTTAAACTGTTTGAGCTTTCACTCTTCTCCTACATACTTAATTGTACTTTATTGGATCTCCTTAATTGTCCTTGATCTGTTTGTCTGATTGCGCATCAACTTATCATATACTTGTCAAAGTGCATAGAATTTTTAATGCTATTTACAGCTTAAACAAACATTTTTGTTGGCAAATTGCATTTTTTCCATTCTGAGTTTTAATTCGGACCCAAAAAAGCCGGAAATTGCCCGGCAGCTTACACAAAAGAAATTAAGTAAACGTTGTGTGTTTCTCAATGCCTTTGAGGAAAAAACATTAAAATGTACTCCGAGGGCAGCTCAAGCGGCGTGCAGTACAGTTGAAAAGTGTGTCAAGCGTTAATTATAGAAATGTTTTAAAGTATACTTATTTTAGTGAAACGCTGCGCGCTTTTTATAACGTGATATTTAATGAATTTCGCATGAAACCGACCACAGGAAGGAAATGTAAATAGTCACTGCTAGATCACAAGTTCTTACATAAATATTGCCGAATTAATACAGTAAATATCGGGTGATTCACGTTGGAAAACCCTGTTTGGTTAGGGGGTTCTGAAGGAACAAGGAAATTTATTGTTTTGCCATCAAGCACTCGAAATCGCTTAGCATTTCTGCATACAAATTATTATAATTGACTAAACGTGGCCTAGTTTTGAATAGTCATAGCGTAAGGTTGGACGCTGATGAAAGTTTACATCAACCTATGGGTTGCAGTTGATGAATATGGAGTGGGACGGTTTAAAGTCCATGTGACAATGTTGAAGAAACTGTTGGTTTAAGACCGCGAAAATTCATGTGGTTCGGGACCGATGTGAATCTTCAAAAAATATTTGAATCAGTTTTTCACTCGGAATAGGAAAAACGTGTCAATGAAAATCCGCTTCAGAACATTCAGTTCAGTCTCCGAAATTTCCAAGAAAAGTGTTTGCACTTTGTGCTAGTCGCGGTCAATGACTGGAACTTGCCCAAAAAAACTCCAAAATCCCTAATTGATCTTGAATAGAGTTGAAGAGCGCCTTTAATTTACACTGGTTTAGCTGACTGTTCCACAAGTGCGACCAGGAGGGGTAAAGAGAATCCAAAATCCAGCACATCAGTTGACTTACCGTTTGCGGAAGCGGTGGGAAAGTTGGGAGAAGCGACGGCAGCAGCCGTGTCAGCTACAGCTTCACCAGTGGCCGCGTTAATTTCTTCATCTTCGTACACTCGAATGGGTCGCGCTTGTTTTCTTCTCGACATGTTTTCCACTACACAAAGCACTGCGATGGTCTTTGGGGAGCACTCATCATCAGGTTATGATTTTCGGTGATGGGGCAATACGGGGAAGCATATACGACCTCGACGTCGCGGCGTCGCGATGCTGTCTAACCTGACGCCGCCGTCACGAATGGGGGGGACCTGATAAGGGCGGCGCGAGCGATTTTCCCTCGTAGCAGGTCGGTTGGGGTCGGATTGGCGAGTTGGCGTATTACAATTCTTCAGGCTGTAGCCATTCACTTGAATAAAAACATTGAGAAAAGTCCATGTTTCAGCTATGTTTTTATAAACAATAACAGTTCAAAGCCGGTCACTCTACTCGAATCGTCACCCTACACCAGTCTCTTCGGCGGATGGTTGTTAACTAAGTGAGTGTACCCCAGGCCGTCCCAACAAGCACCGCCTCTTCTCGCGTAGGAAGGGGAACCAACTCCATTCATAAATCAGTTATGCTTTTATAATATTTTATGCTCTTCTTCCTTGATCTGGCACCCTGTCGACACTTTGCTGCTCATGGATGCGATGATTTCTTCCAATGACAATCTTCAGTGATCGAGAACCGGTTGATCCGTGCTTGTATTAGGTATATTGCTTCACTTTGAATAGTTATATTTGATTTAAACAGCTTCAATCCTAGAAATTCGCAGGTAGGTCAAAATCGCCTACCGTCGTTTCACAGATAGGCAAGAAGTTGACGAATTGTTCTAAAAATATATAGCAGGTAGACAATTATAGATTGGTCCAAATAGAACTCGAATCGAGGCAGCTAATTCTTTATTTTAGCATGTATCTTACAGTGGATCAGGTGCAAATGGAGGGTAAGGTGTAGGTCACACGGTTTGTAAAAGTTGGTCAAAGACCCTGTTCTATCTAGCTATAGGGATATTTTGATTTTCTGGTTAGCTTGGGTTAATAAGGATTTTTAAATGATCTGCCAGGCTCAAAACGATGCTTACCATATTTTCTTGAATTGAAAATTGTTTTTTGAAAAAAAAAGGCTTAAAACACAGGATTCTTAGTAGCAAAAAACATGTTTTAGTTGCTGGCTTTTGCCGATGGATGCTTTGGCTTCGATCTTCTAGCGCTTTCGCGATCTTCAATTTTAATGTGTTCCAACTTAAGTTCGGATCAGTTTTTCTCCGGAAGTGCAGAATTCGGTTTGTTTTTAGCTTTCTTCTTCTTAGCTTCTAGTTTTCTAGCTTAAAATAAAACACCCGAACTGGGAATGAAATGTTTCTTGCCCATCAAGTGAAACTATACAATTGATACATGCAATTTTGTTTTCGATATAACTTTCTTATAAAACATAGATTTTTTGCGTCCAAATTTGGGATAAAGTTATTTGAATAATGGAACTACAATTTGACGATCTTAGTTTTTTGTGAGCGACAATCGATTTGAGTAAAATTATGAGCAAAAGTTTTCGGCTTGAACAAAGTTGGAATTGAACTTCATTGTGAAATGAGTGTAGTTCTGTGAGTTTATAGTGACCCAATAACTGTAGTTCGTCTTCTATTACTTGTTCATCGAGCGAGACGGAAATTTAATATTATTAACTTTTAATGATTTTTTAGCGAGTGTTGGCAGTTTCCGTGATTTTTGCCCAGTTTTCGATTAATTTTACCCATACATTTTCTATTTGTACAAAAATGCCGTAGCAAACTTGTTAGGGCGAACAACGGTTCATTTTGGTCAAATTTCCACCACCATCGCTTAGGTCTTGTATGAGTTTCAATTTGTTTTGGTCCATTTTCCGCATAGTCTGACTGCAGGTTTGCCACCACGACACTTTAACAATCACAGTTAAGGCTCAGAACTACTAACAGCAAAACTGAATAAAGTTATTTTCCAGATTAACTGTTTAACTTCTGCAAATTTAAGCTTTCTTTTGCAACTGCCAATAAATTAAGACCCACCTTGTCGACTGCTTTAATAAAAAGTAAATGGGTTTTTATGCGCGAAAAATAATTTTTAACACTTAGCTCAAGCAATGCTAATGACGACTTGAGATGAAAAATAGACACTTTTTAAAATTTACCGGGAAGAAACGCTCAAGCTGGCATCCACGCAAAATTAAATCTTCGATGACGTCTCAAATAATGACGTCACGGCCAAATAGTTCGGGRSCGATWMTACATTCGTGWTAATACGTTTTCCCGAAGAACCGCTGAGTGAAATACCATGAGCTCCAGTGAGAGAAATTACCTCAAAAGATAAAAACCGCCCTAATCTTGGAAAATCCAAAAATTGAAAAAGTTAAATCATCAAATCATCAAACGCAAGCTGTATATCTTCAAAAAATCCCTGTAAAATTCTCTTGAGATCGTTTCTTTCAATCAATAAACGTAACATCCTCGCTTAAAACATCGAATAAGAAATAGCGGATTTTTGGTTACTATTGCCGCAAATATTAGGAAAAATAAAGAAATTATCAAAATAGTTCCACGTAAGCTGTAGACCAAATGGCGAGTGAACAATTCATCCCATTCAATAAACCCGCGCACTTTAAATTTTTGCGGCTGTCAATTGAATTTAAACGCAAATAAATCGATTGAAAAATTATTTATTTGCCTGATCCGGTGGCGTTCGTAAATAGGAATAATAGTTGAACTTTTTAAAGCAAGTACCCAACTCTAGTTGGGTTAATCTCAGAACGACCGGGCACATTTTGAAATCTGTACTTAAATCACATGATTTTGGGGAAACTTCTCCCAAATTTGGGATTTTTCTTCTTCTCGGATGCACCTTTAAGGTTGACAGGGTACCACTGCAGAACGTCTGGCTACTGATTTTTACCGACATCGATGTTGATTCAAATAAAAACCAGTACGATCGCCCAAAACGGTCTTAGAAAAAGCGAGCGACCGATCGCAAGTGATATTTTATATCGTTTATATCGCGCTCAGAGATTTATCTGTCGAAAATATTTCAGTGCCGTAGAGGCGGCAAAGTTTGCACAAGGGCGGCACTTGAGCGTTTTTGCCCCAGCAATCTGCTCATATCTGAAGGTTATGATGATTTGAAGCGCGAACACCTGTGTTCCGAAGATCTGTCGGTGCTGATATTCCCGCCGAGCCATGACATAATTCTTCTGCCGATGGCTCGAAAAACACATTCCGAACAACGAGTTCGCGTTTAATCTGCTGGCCTTCTTATAAATTATGGATGTTTATGAAATTTTTGCATCTAGGGATGTTCTGGATGTATGGGAACCAAGCCAATAAATGCTGGAACTCTTCACAGCTTTCGTGCTAATCGAAAGAAGGTTTTGTGTCTTAACAAAGTTCTGGTGGCTCAATTGCTTACTGCGCGTTCCTCATAATGCCAGCTGTGATATGAGCTAGAAAATATACAAAACGAATGGTGCAAAAGTTGCGCTTTTGCCCACTTTAACAAGTCGTTTTCTCAAAGCATTGCTGTCGAAAAACTTTGGAAACAATCCTTTTTATTACACCTAAGTTCGGAAAAATTAGGCTTAAAACCTCAATTGGCGTGCATTGAAACGAAAGGCCCATGATACTGAATCAAAGAACTGGCTGAATGCCGACCGATCGATCAATCGGATGCCTGGCTTAATTTACAAATCAGATACAGCTTTTATCTGCCACCCCCGTATTTACTTAGATAAATTGAAAACTGTCGTCATATTAATAAAATCTGAATGACAAAGCCAAAGGGAAGTGCGAACCGTATTAAAACCGTCCCCCAATATTAATAAACGGCTAAGTGCATATTGAACCACTGCCTCGGACAAAAAACCATCTATTTATACCAATGTAAACATGAAAGTGTGACTATTCCAACCCCCGGGGAGGATTCAATGGACGTGGGGGGGAATTTTCGTCTTTAAATGAACCGGCACGTAAAGTTCAAGGCGATGCTCAAAAAGAAACTCACATTGCCCGGAAAAGTTTAATGATGAAAAACCAGAGTGACCGTCTGAGAATCAGTGCGAAAAATCTGCAAATTGCTTAAGATTTGAATGCTTAGTGGTGGAAGGCACGCAAAGTATTTGTAAAGGAAGACGAAAAAAACCCATTGAACTGAAAGGCGAAGAGGCCCCAGAAAGCAGAAGCGTCCAACGACAAAAAACAATAGTCGGTAAATTTATGCCCATCAGCCAACTGTGAACAAACGAGAAATCATCTGCGGGGTCGCGTCATAGCCCGTCTTAGATTTATGCTTCCTTTCTTCTCGCTCCTATATAATATTAATATTTCCATAACAATATTATGTATCTGTCATCGGAATTGTCTGGTAGCTCCTTTAAGCGAGCCGATCGCCATTTATTAAAGCTATCCAAACATCCATCGGGTGCTCAGACAAGCGTCACCAAGAAGCGGGACTCGGAAAAATAATACAGAAACATTTTCAGTTATCATATAAGCGAGCATTTGCATGTCCGAGCCTCTGTCAACGATGACAGATTTATTGGAGAAGACCTTCGGTAGGGAACAGTTGCGGTATTAAAAATCCCTTATTGTTGTGGTTGTTGTGCTGCGGATGTCGTCGGTCACAAGACGTTCCTTCTCATTTGAATATCATGTTCGCTTCGTAATGGCAGATGATTTTTCATAAACTCAAAACTCATTTCTCGATGCCAATTGCCCAAGAATGGCACAACATTTTTTCCTGCCACCGTGTACAAGCTATCAAATACTAATGAATTGCACAGAGATGTTGGGAAACTTTGAACAGTGGAAGGAATGATGATGAGGATCGAAGCCACTCTAGGAAAAGCGTAGGAAGAGATCTAGAGAAGGATGCAGTTTTCCTCTGATGTTTCGTAGATTTTTCTCGACTGACTGAGATCATTCAGGAATTTGCTCTTAAGCTTAAAAAATGCCTTCAACCAGACCCAAGAGCAAGATATTACAGATGCACTGAGAATGCGCATCTTTTAAGTTTTAAGCAGTTTAAATAAAAGTCAAAATATAATTAAAGCATCCCCAATTGTGAATTGAAACGCTAAACAATCAGCTGAAACTCTCCATCCGCATAAAATCATCTTCGCTGAAGAATCGAGCTACCGATCGGTTGATACTTTTCGAAACACCACAATATGTAAATCAAGCCTGCCATTCATCATTGGCCACTTTATGGTGCGAGTGCTGGTAAATTGACAGTTTAGTTGGTGTCCTTTGCCATCATAAACAACGCTCTCTAAATGGATTTAATCTTATTAAAATGAAACAAAGAATATATAAATCCAGTCAGGTTTATCAATAAATGCAATAAACTCAAAGGGTATTTGAATATGGGGCCAGTTTCTCAACACTTACGTGTATGGAAAGCAGAGTTAATGAGAGCTGGTTTCGGTCTTGCTCATTTTGCAATCTCGTTAGATTCGGATTCTTATCGAGGAATATTCAATGTTCAGCTGCTTGCTTCATCTAATCATCTAAACTGCTCACCACAATGAAGGTTACGCACCCAAATTTGCCCTAATTTTCTAACTGGGAACATTTTGATTGTTTCAAGCAATTTGGTTTTTGTTTGAGGCGTTATTTAGTGTTTCTGATTTGGGTAATTTTTTATGCGGCCCTGAATATCGACTTTTCGCCTTAAATTGTCTATGTAATTTAGGCTTCAACATGAGCTCTAGATTGTTAAAATCCGACCAAGGGCAGAAAAGTTATTACAAGATCATAAAGTTGATTTTTAGACCACCCTGTAAATAGATCGAATGACCGAAAAATTCAAAATACGAAAACTGTCCTAATATTTTTAATTTTTATTAAAACACTGAATACATATACATACATGTGTTTTAATAAAAACTAAAAATATCAGGGACAGTTTTGGAGTTGGTTAGTTGGACAAAAAAGAGTTTTTTTAGGTTCCAACACCGAAAGTTTGAACTTAAACCAAATAACTCGAAACCGTTTTTGAATTTTTCGGTCATTCGATCTATTTACAGGGTGGTCTAAAAACCAACTTTTTGATCTTGTAATAACTTTTCTGCCCTTGGTCGGATTTTAACAATCTAGAGCTCATGTTGAAGCCTAAATTACGTAGACAATTTAAGGCAAAAATTCGATATACAGGGCCGCATAAAAAATTAGCCAAATCAGAATTGCCCCCGAAGTCTGCGATTCTGGAAGACTTTCATCTAGTGAAGTTTTCTTTCGAATATTTCGTACTTTTATTCCACCTGGTATTGGATTGAATTTTTTTCTTAAGTCCACTGTGAAGTTTTAGCTTCAATATGAGCCCTAAATTTTGACAATCGATTCACCGGAAAAAATTCATCATAAAGCCAAAACGTTGATTTTTTGAAACCACTCTGTAGATAATCGAGGTGAGCAAAAAAATAAAAAACGTTTTTTTTAATATGAGGTCTGTTTAATGCTTCTGGTGTGCAAATACGAAAGATCGGTTTTTCTTCTCCATCCAACTGAGAACACACGGAACTTTCACCAATTTTGCATTGTTTCATTTGCCACCCTGTAGAAAATTTGTCTGATACAGTCATTTTTGGCAAAACCGCACAATAACTGAAAGCGAATTGCACTAAAAAACTCTTTCAACAGAAATTAATTTGCTCCAAGTAGTCAGAATTTAGCCAAATCCAAAGTTAGTCCAAATTTGTCAGTGAAACGTAAATTTTGTTGAGCAGTTTAGATGAGGAAAAGTGAATTTTGCCATTTTTTTGTGTTGCTGCTTTGTGACCTGAGTAAAATATTTGCAAATTATTGGCTGACTTTTGACAAAATAAAGGCAAAAACATTCTGCTGCTGTTGTGGGCTTCCACTCTTTTGAACTCAGCTTTCGTATCGATGAATCAGCGATAAAAAATTCTCCCTGGTGTTTCAAGCTTTAGTTTTTTGAATCCTCACCAGCATTTATTTCAACTGTTGCCCCTTTTCACAAAAAGTTGAATTTTCATATGCATGGTTTTATTTGTATATTGGACTGTTGTGGTCATCAGAACAAAACTTCTGAGCCAATTTTCATGTGTTACTTTCTTCAGGACTGGAGTAGTTTTCTATACTTCTTTACTGTTTAAGGAATTTCTTCAGTTTAACAAGTTTAAAGCTGTTTTCAATCATCTACACGAAGGAAAGAGAATTTAATTTTTTTTTGAGTTGCTGCTTTGTGAAGCGAGTAAAATACTTGCAGCATTGCGCAAATTATTCAATGTATATTCGACTTTTTTTCAAATAGAGACAAAAATCGTTCTGCACTGCATGATCTGACTAAGGCCTTACACACTATTGAACTCAGCCTTCGTATCGATGAATTAGTTATGGAGATTTGGTGGAGATGGAGAAGCTGTCGTTGCAACTTTGTTGCAATGTTTGAAGCAAATGTTGCCTCATGAGAAGAAAAGTTGCATTTTGTCTTTGTCTTGAGGAAAAAATTCGAAGTCAATTTTCCAGGTTTCGACAAATATACTTCATTGTTCAGATGCGAAGAATTAAGTCAAACGGTTTATTTATATTCTCCGTTTGACTCACGTTGGATAGGTTTGCTGTGGTATTCAGAAAAAAACCCTTCTGAGACTTTCGAATAATGGGTTTTCTTCCTCAGGCCTGGAGTAGTTTCTTGACTCATTCGCTCTTTAAACAATTTCTTCATTTTTTAAGCTGTCGTCACACATCTAGAAGAGCGAAATAAAATGTTGGCAAATTGTTAACTGACTCTTTTTAAAACAGAGGCGAAAAATATTCAGCACCTTGTATGATCTGCGTCAGGCCTTCGACACTGTTGAGCTTTTGTATCTATGAATCAACGATTTCTACTGCGTTTTTGAAACTTTCGTTTATGTATCATTCACGCGCATTCATTTCAACTGTTGCCTCTTTAAAATAAGGTTTTATTTTCATATGCACCATTATATTGGTCAATGGTGGACTTCAGAAAAAAGTCTGAGTCAGTTACCAAGCTTTCGAAAAATGCAATCCATTCTTCAAGCTTGAACACAGCAAAATATTCTTCGAAAACTTGGCAATTGACTCAGAAGTTTTTTGTATAATATCTTCAGACGTGATAGTACACTTTTCGAAAGGTTAATACTTGGCTCAGAACTCAGACAGCTCACAACAGACCGATGACCATTTTAAAAGCTAGTGATGGCTTGGAAAGTTAAACTTTCTCTTCAAAGAAGCAACATTTGAATCAGATGCAGCAAACGAAAAATTAAATAACTCATGTTGATCAATAGACAAGAAAATTATGCGTAGAAGAACAGTAGCTTAGGTGCACTTCAATCAGGCTCATATTTAAGCGCTGGAAAAGTGCATCACAAATTTAGATCAGAACAGCTTTTTTCTCGTTTGGCCGTTGGCTCATTAGGCCAGTTGAAACAGGGAAAGGCCAAACTTGGAGACCGCACGTGTACAGGTCTACTGATTATTGCAAAGAAACGTTATGCCGACTGAAATTCCAATAAACCATTAACAGAGTTGACAAACACATCGACGTTTTAAATCAAGATGGTTTATGAGATATATAATTAATTTACTAATGCAGCTAAGTACGGCCGGCTAAGTTGCTTCTGTTCCCGGGATTCGCTCATTCTAACAGTATATTCCACGTATAGATATGCGAATATGCGTTATGCCTATCTATGCGTTCGGATTCTTTGAAGTTATTACTGTACGCGAACGGAGTGCGGAAAATATCGTTATGACCAATATTATGTTTGCAGAATGGTTGCGAGGCAATCAAGGCTAACCGATTAAGAACACTGGGTCATAAAGTGCATTTCGTTGATTCTAGTTGGTCTTTTCCATTAATCTCTGGGCCTTCACATTAATTAAAATATCTGTGCCGTTCCCAAACAGTTTCTGCATTGTTCCCGACAACGCCATCGACCAAAAACTCTCTTATCGAAGCCGAAGGCGAGTTTAGACTTCTTATTTTCTCGCTCGAAATGTTGAACTGTTATGGTTAATTAGCGGAGCAAACAATGTCTGCATACTTCGGTGGCAGTTGATATCTGTTATGCCATTTGTTATTATATTTGCAGACCACACATTGCATTTCTATATCCCGACTTCGGTTAAATCGACCATTTATTAACGCATCTAGTTGAAATATCAGGTGTCTTCATTTGTCTTTAAGCGAAAATAGTTTACTGAACTGTTGTGGAGATTAAAAAAATAAGCAAGGGGAAACTTGGCAATTGCAGAAATGTTCCGACTCAGATCAGAAAACTGTCGTAAATTTCTTAATGATAATTGTTCAGTGATCTGGTGAAATGAAGCGGATGTTTTATCGATTTATGACGGGAACTATTTAAATAACTCCGTAATGAAGCTTTTATCGCGTTTAGGCAAGTTAATACGCGAGGTTTGCGATGAATTATTTTTTCCAAACCGGTGAAAACCAACGCTCATTGAAATTACTCTTGAACCCTTTCCCTCAGCTAACTGGGCAACTTTTGTCGCAAGTGGCTATGGAAAGGTCTTCAAAAATTCTATTCGGTGGTCCAGAAAAATCCGAGCCTGCTCATTGCGTTTCAAAGAACCCAGGAGGCTTTTTTGAAACTCTCCAACTCACACCTTCGATGTTTCAATTAAGCACATTAGGCCAACTTCTAAAGGAAAAACGACATTGAAGCCCATGAACTTGATTTAGTGCAACATTCCATGCTTTTAGCGGTTTTTTGACAATTTCTTTATGCACAATTGCACCAGTAGTGAAACTGTTGAATCCATCTATTTCCGTTAAGTATGTTAACAGCTTCATCTACAGCTCATATAAAAAACACTTGTTAGTATTTTCGGTGTTGGCACGGCTGGAGACATCTGGTTCAATATACACACCATCAGCAGCTATAAAAGCCGGGCATTTGCTGCCAGATAAATATATTAGATATGCTGTGCTTGCTATAAAGGCGACCGCACAGAGAGCCATTTACCTGTCGATAGCCATTAAAATCGCATCAATTAATAACAGAAATGGCTTATAGTCATGCCCCCCAAAGTCCAATCAGAGCAGAGATGGCATGGACTGGTGGAGTGAATATCCATCCGACAAATGCATGCTCAGAACCTTCCAGCTTCGAAGCAGATTCATCATTAAGCCGAGCAAAAGACCGTCGAAATGCCCTCGAACTCTGGCTGTAAATTATTCAAACAAAACGAAAACGAAATTTTAAATTTCCACACCTTTTTTCGGAACGGCCTCACAATACTGACCAGTTTCTCATGCGAGTCTCGGAAGAGTTTTATGACGCGATCGATCCAATAAATATTGGTCAGCTCGCGTACAAAGAAATTCGGAGACAAGTTTTGGCCCAACTCGGTCTTTGTATCATTGGCAGAACCCAAAACCCACCAAACTTTATCTAATTAGGCCCCATACAGATATAATGTAGATTTATGGACAGTTTTAGGGCAGCCCTCGACTTCGCCTCATTTCTTAACGTTTTAAATTTGAATTTTTTCGTGTCTGCATTCTATTAGTGTCCATGTTTATTAATTCGGATAATTTGGAAATTTCGAATGTTTTCAAAATGGCTTTATGGGACGCCAAAACTTGTTTTTTGGGTCAAAAATCTGTTTTTTCCGTGTTTGGTTTTTGAACTCCATGCACAGGTTTCGATCTAAGAATCTCCTCGATATGGCATATAAAATGTTTGGGTCAATAATAGGCAGTATATGCGTGTTTGAAGGTTGTGGCCACTCAAAAACGCCTTAAACGCGGTAAAAAATGTTAATTATTTTGGATCAGAAGTTTCTAGTGAGGTTTGCAATGAGCGTTGCATTGCTCGCTCCCTTTGCATGGAAAGAAAGTCTACTTTTTGAAATTTTGAGAAAATTAATTTTATTTTGTCAAATCGAAAGCATTGATATTTTTTTGAAAAATCGACCTCCATCCCTTATGAAATTTTGGGTCAAAAATCAAAATTTCACAAACGTGTTTTTTAAGCTCAATCGATAGGTTTTGATCTAAGAAGCTCTTTAATATGCACATTTAAAGTGTTTGGGTCTATAATCGAAAAGTTTTCGTTCTCTAAAAGTGGCGACCGCTCAAAAAACGACTAAAAATGAATCAAAAATTTCAATATTTTCGGATCTGAAGCTTCTAGTGTGATTTTCTATGAGCTTGTCACAATCCTCGCTTGCTTCGCACGAAAATGAAGTAGAATTTTCGCCATTTCCAAAGAATGATATTTTATTCAAAGATTCACCCCTTATGAAATTTTGGATCAAGAATCAAAATTTTACAAGCGTGTTTTTTTAGCTCATTAGAGAGCTTTAAACCTAAGAAGCTCCTTAATATGCACATTTAGTATGTGTAGCATACTAAATACCCTTATGCATTTAGCAAAAAAGAAGTCGAATTTTCGGCATTTTGAAAGAATTGACTTTTTTTTTGAAAATCGACCTGAAATTTTGGGTCAAAAATGAAAAATTCACTTGCGTGTTCTTTGAGCTCAATGCATAGCTTTCGATCTAAGCAGCTCCTTAATATGCACATGTATAGTGTTTCGTTCTATAATAAAAAAGTTTTCGTCCTTTAAAGGTGGTGACCGCTGAAAAACGACCAAAAATGAACCAAAAATTTTAATATTTTAGGATTTGAAGCTTCTGGTGTGTTTCTCAATGAGCTTGTCACAATCGTCGCTTGCTTTGCACGAAAATGAAATGTAATTTTCGGAATTTCCAAAGAATTTATATTTTCTTGAAAAATCGACTTGCAGCCCTTATGAAATTTTCGATTAAAAATCAAAATTTTAGAAGACTGTTTTGTTTGAGCCTGTAATAAAAAAGTTATCGTTGTCTAGAGGCCGTTACCGCTCAAAATCTCCTCAAAATGAGCCAAAAAGTCACTAATTTCGGATCTGAAACTTAAAGTGTGTTTTTCCATTAGCTTCGCTTGCCGCATTCTCTACTTCATTTGCACAAAACGGAAGTAGAATTTTAAGCAATTTGAGAGAATTGATATTTTTTGAAAAATCGATCAACTTTGAACTCCTGGTCTGGTCTGAATTTGAATGGAATTCAGGTTCGGGCAAACTGGTCAGAAAACGCGTGATCCACCTTCAATAAAGATGACCATTGAAAGTCGCAAACAACTAATAAATTTTAGCCTAATAGACAAACAAAATTATGTTAATTTATAAGGCAGTACTGGTATATTACAATTAATTCCAATGAAAGACAAAGTTCGGTTTAGTAGACTTGAAACTGCAAAAAATGAAACAACCCAATGTTTCTTTCGCATATCGAAAACACGATTTTAAGTGCCTTATTAGCCAAAACAAACCAATAATCAATATCAATTAATAATGCTGTTTCGTGTTCCGATGCCATTGTAAGTCGCCTTTCCTTCAACCAAGTGGTGTAATCTGTTTTTTTTGCGAAATAATTAATGTGATAATGTAATGGAGAATAATTGAGCAATTTTTTAGTTATTCCAGACACAGAATATGACTACGTTTGGTATTATTATCGGTTATTTACGATGAATCGTCGACCGTTTATTACAACAATTAGCTTTTTGCACGAGATGCAAAGTACAAAGCAATTGATTTATTGGAGGGCTGTTAAGTAAAGTGGAGAAAACCATCAATAATGCGGTTCCAAGTGAAGTAGTTCTCCGGATTTTTACCATCCAACAAACATGGAATCGTTGCAGTATTTTATAGCGAATGCAGAAAAATGCGTATTTTTTTCGCTAATTCATGCACATAATGTAAAACAGGCGCAAATTCCCCGTAGGAAAGTTACGATCATTGGCGAATGGAAATGGCCTATACGGGGTAATTTATTTATTGGTATTGTCGGTGAGTTGGCTTTTGCAAGATTATCAAAGGCATTTTATGCATTCTCGCGGTCTTTTTATATTTGACGGGCAAAAATAAACAACGCCGACTTGTTCACTCGACTTATTACAACGCACTAAAGGCATTTTAAAAGATATAATTTATTTTTAACATCAGGCTTCGAACGGAATTATCGTTGTTTGGCGAAGTTGGAGCGACAGTTTTTTCTCTTCATATATATTTCTTCCAGATACTCGATAGTGCTGTCTGTTAATAACAAACACTTACAATCTCACACTATGTTAGAGCACCGTAAATCTAAAACACTATTATTCCTAACAATGTATTATTGACCTTAAGCCAGAAGTAAGTCTGAGCCGTCCGGGCTTTGGCGATAGCGATCCAGCTCATATAGGCGGATTTCGGGACAGTGTCCATTATATTTGAGGGCAACGCAATTTAATCGTACAATTTTTCCGGGACGCATAAGAAGTCCCTCACACTGGCTTTAGGTTTTATGTGAAAATGGCAAAACGATCACTGAGCATCAGCTATTAATATTCACGTGATTATTGTGTTTAATTATTATTACTATTATTTTCATTTCCCACTTGGTTTGGACACAGATTTCTTATTTAAGGAGCATTCATTTCATGCAGAATCGCATTGGAAATTGCTGACGTTGTCTTTTTTGAGGTTGCCCGGCAGACAGAGAAGAATTTGGAAAAAAATTCAAGAAGCTAGAAAAACGAACGAACGTTCCTTAAACTTGCTTTTTTGTTATTGCTTGGGTTGCTGTTTGGAAATGATATTTATTTGCTTAAAGTTTCCAACAATTTTTAGTAGTTAAAAATGTGCGCTTATCAAGTCTTTTAACGCAACTGGTGAGTTTTTGGGATTTT
>NW_026018508.1:16074282-16092789 GCF_020466585.1 Dendroctonus ponderosae
TTTTCATGAATCAATTGTTAAAACTGGTGAGTTTTTGCGATTTTTAGATCAAAAGAAAATATTTTTTAGGCTGACCTAAGTGCACTAAAAACTCATCAGTTTCAGCAATAGATTCATGAAAAAGTTGAAAGTGGTGAGTCTTGCGGGCTTTTGAACCGTCGTCTAAAAAAAAGTCTAAAGTTCAACCAGCGATTTTCCTTCAGTACAGTTTTCCTAGTGCAACTGCGAGTTCATTGTTAACTCTTGTTAACAGCTTTCGAATCCTTGTTGTGGAGTTTTGAAGATTTATGTAAATTTAGGATAGAAATCACATGAAAAATCGACCTCAATATATTAAAGTTGTCAGTTGTACTGTACAATTTGGCGACAGCAAATAAGAAAAGAGCTTTCCGGTCCCCAGGCTGGTTATCTGTTTTCGTTTAAAGGACAGGTCGCCAGGTATATTGGCCATTATTTATTGCTCTCTCCACAGACTATCCGATATTATCACACAAAATCCTAATCAATGTTAATTTATAGCGGTCCTCGCCCAATAAACATATGAACCCTTTGTTTCACCAGTCCCTTTGGGTCGATCGAGAGACCGAAAAATGACAGTCATTAAAAACGGAAGGTTTGAAATTTCACGGGCTCCGAAAATTATTTTTTCAACTTCTAATTTAACGAGGTATGATTAACATAAACGACCATCTCTAACCATTTTCGGCGTTTAAACGGCTAAGAGCAGAATCATGTTTGATGTCATTTTTAATATGTCGGCTGGTTGGTTTTTTGTAAAATATTATTACGATTTCCCATGGGGGTTTTATTGTTATGGATACAGATGCTAATGGAGATAAACATGAGAAGTTCAATGTTAACTCAAACCTACGAACGTTTCGCCAACCAGAGCGGCAACCGCTCTTAGATGTGGTTCTTGAACGCAAAATGAGTGGCCCCTCTCTATTGAATAACAAACAGCCTTGAAAGCATTAATTTTCGCGTTAATGCTGTTGGTTTATAGAAGCCAGCACCAGTTTAATGCTTGGAAGGTGCAAAATAATGCCGCCTCGTCGCAAATTTATGCATAAGAGATAGTTGGCTTACAGAAAACCAGAGAGGCAATAAAATCCCGGTAAAATATCATTTGATTCGAGTGTCGAATAACAGATTAGTTAATTTGGGAATTTAATGGCACAAAGTTGCGCGTTTCGCAGTTTATGGCCAAAATTTGATAATCCTTATTCGGATCGACTCTCTGCCGAGTTATTTCCAATTAAATTCACAAGTAAAGCTCTGCAATTCGAACATTAATAGTATCCGGGTAGATTAATGAAGTTGTTGGACCTTCCGCTACCAACTTAACTAAGATTACTAACTTTGCCAGTCTATGCCGTTTACCTTATCCTATACTCACAGGCTGTCGAATCAGGATGCTATTAAATTTGCTATTTTGGAAATTAATGGGCAAATGCCCAAAAACAATCATTCATGGATATTTTTGATTGACTTGACTACTGGCGTCCCAGAAAAGTTTATGTTTTTCCTGCAAACAACATTTAATTTCTTACATTTGCAAAGCAAAGTTTATGCCTGAATTCTACTCGTTTCGTCTAATCATTGGCAGCTGATTTTTCTTAAACCGTTATTTGTCTGTCTGTATGCGTTTAGTGTTCATTTTACAGGCGTTCGCTCCACTTGATCTAGAAATCGTTTTTATTTAAATACACATTTTAGATTTTTTTAATCGCTTAAAAAACTTATGAAATTCGTTCGTATTTATGGTTAATTGGATCAAATAAGTAGCTCGTAAGGTGATTTACTGGTAAAACGCGACATGGTATAAATCCGCATTCAGCAGCCACAGCAGCACTACAAGAACACGGATGGTAATTATGCCGAAACAATATTATATGCGAAACATGGCGGATTAATTATCTTCAATACACAGAGAGGGTACGCTATGTGGCTGGATATAACAAGCAATACCGGCAGATTTATGCTTCTGCACAATGCTGCAGCTTGTACTTATGTGTGCGCTTTTAGAGATATAGTTCATTAGCAAACACGGCCAGACTGGCAAATGCCTGGCAAATTTACCATTGCGATAAATCGTCGTCAATTGGAAATTATTTTGCCGATCATCGGGTAGCTGGAAGAACCTCAATTGTCTCACACAGTTTAAGCGAACCTTAAGTAAATTAATTGCAAATTCGCCACAAGAGTAGCACCATCAGCTCGATCAATCATCCATAGAAATGTCGGTGCGGCAAAAGCACCATTTTAGGCAAATGTATGCACGCTAAAGAGCCATAAGTAAAATGGATCTATCTCGATGGCTCAGATCTAGCTTTACGTGTACTTTGTAATATTGTCGGCATGAATCGATTCATTGGACGGCACAATGTGACCAGAAGGTGTCAGGTGCAGGAAACTTGACAAATGCGTCCGATATTCAGATTGAATTTGTGTCGAACATGGCTAAACTTCGTAAGGCAAAACCATGCTCAGCCCCATATACAGTCGAGCGATTTAACGATTTAAGCTCATCGAATAACAACCATTTTTAGTGGATAATATTGTCCCGGCATGTATGAAACCATCACCCGAACACTTTCAGTACCTAATTGTCCATCAAAGGTTCCAATTTTCGTGCTGTTATACAGGGTGATTCAACATCATTTTGAAAAGGTCCCACGTTTGATTGGTAGCTTATTGGAATACTTAACATTCGAAAAAAATGACGATCTTTTTGTCAAATTACGAGAATTTTTTATGTCAAAAAAGTACTCTTCTACACTTTTTTGATGAAAGGTCAAAGTGGCAATGATGTTTTTTGTCATTAACAGATAGTTACAGGTAGACAGCCTTTGTCAATAATAGCAAGCATTTTTGAATTACCCTGTATGTAGTTGGAAGAGCAGATGAACAGTGGAATATTGCAAGTGCAGATCTACGTCTACGCTGAGATAACCGCCTGGTTTACAATAATTATAATTTCTTCAAAAACAATAAGGGTAGGAACTAATGTTTTTTGCAGTAAATACAAAAGGCATTCATCTAAAAAGTGGAAAACTTTTAGTTTACAGAATTCGTTAGAAAATTTACAAAAAAAATGATGTGCTGGGTTTATATCGATTAACGATAATTTTTCTAATTTCATTCAAAAAAAACTGAATTTCACTTGAAAGCTGTATCGGTGCTCAATGTATGATATTCAAATTTTGTTCGGGCCAAAACTACTCGAATTTTTTCTTTTCATTTCATTTGCTCATTTTTCTGTCGAGAAATGAGCAAAAACCTGACGGAAAACATGAAATTTCTCGAAATCAAAAGGGAAAATCTTACAGTTAAGTGTCTGATATTCAAATTTCGCTTTCTGGGTCAAAACTGCTCACTCATCTTGTCATGACTGAATGGAATTTTCAATTCTCTATCCAACGATACCAAAACGAATTCTGTGGATCAAATGGTTCTTGAGAAACTTCGACAAATACAGCGTCATTTTTGAGTCGATTTTGCAACTCAAAAAAGCACGCAACTCAAAAACTTCTTCAAATCAAAACTTTTTTGAGAAAACTGCCAACAATTCTCTGTCGATAGTTCACTTTCTAAAAAGACCATTTAGTTCTCTATGGAATGATGTCAAAATCAGCGTTCTTGCTTATTGTTCTTCCGAAATATGAGCAAAAACGGGACAAAAAACATGAAATTTTGGCATAATCTTGCACCTAAGTGTCTGATATTCAAATTTCGCTTTCTGGCTTCAAACCACTTGAATTCCCTCACTCATGTTGTTATTACTAAATCGAATTTTCATTTCTCTATCTATCGGTACCAAAATGAAATCTGTAGCTTCAATGTTTTTTGAGAATCTCCGAAAAAAGCAGCGTCATGTTTGAGTCGATTTTGCAACTCAAAAATAACACGCAAATCTAAAACTTCTTGAAATCAAGACTTTTTTGCGAAAACTGCCAATATATTCACTTTCTAAAAAGGCCGTTTAGTTGTCTCTGGAACGATGTACAAATGAGCGTTCTTGCTCATTTTGCCTCCGAGAAATGAGGCAAAACGGGACGAAAAACATGAAATTTTGGCATAATCTTGCACCTAAGTGTTTGTTTGCCCTTAAAAGTTTAATTTATAATATCAGAGCTGCTTTAAAAAGTCTTGAAATTAAGTTTAAACAGATTCTCACCAGCTTTGGTGTCAAACCTCAATTTCTTCCAAAATTTCCAAAATAGTAACAAGTTTATTTTTGAAGCGGATTTTCGCTTTTTAGCGTATTGTGGCCCAATTAAAGAAAGCTGCGAACAAGTGAAACAGTGCGAAAGTGCCACTCAGAGAACTTAAGCAACAACAAAAAATTCCGATTTAAAATCTGGCACAATTTGCATTATAAATTCGTCATTTGCAAACTTGCAAACTGCAACAAAGTGTGAGACTTTTTTTATAAATTTAAAAAAAATTCAGCTGATGATGAATTTTGGATTTTTGTAAAGTGGATTTCATTTGTTAGTATAACAAACTTGAAGCTGTTTCAAGAATATTCGTGATTTTTGCAATGTTGGTAGTTATAAATTCATAACTTGCAATTTTGGATGTTGAGTAATAATACGGGAATTAACAACCATGTAAAAATTTCATTTCAAAATAAAAAAAAAATTTGAAAATTTCCAAGTTCCCCTTTAAATCTGCATTCTCAAATGGGGTAAAATACGAGAGTTAAATGAATCATATTTATTTATTTTTTGTAAAATGGACCCCATTTTGTAAATGAATCATATACTGGTCATTTTTTAAAATAATTTGGTATTTCGAAGTCCTCCATCTTGCAGCATTGATATTCAAATTTCACTTTCTGGGTCAAAACTACTCGAACTTCCTCACTCGTGTTGTTATGACTAAATGGAATTTTCAATCTCTATCAAACGATGCCAAAACGAATTCTGTCTCAAATGAGGCTTGAAAAACTTGACTGAAAACTTGACTGGAAAACTTGAGAAACTTGACTGAAAAAACAGCGTCATTTTCGAGTCGGTTTTGCATTCGAGATTATATTTCATACTGTTTAGTTAGTTTTCCAGTTGCCATATATGGTATTTTTAAACCACTAGACCGAAGAAGATTATTAATTGCATGCTGTTGCACTTGGAGCATTTCGAGCCTTTTTGTCGAGTAACTTTGACCTTCAAACGGTCAAACCTTGTCGATCTGAATTCAATGTTAAAAAAATGTAACCAGTTAAAATATCGCAACCCATCAAGCACAAAAGAATTTATTAAAGACACTCGACTTCCGTTTATATAGCCGGCTAATTGAAACGCGTTCGCATTTAAACCAAAGCATCGAATTGAAAGTAGCACCGCTTTTATTTATGAACTTTGAGATTAATTAGTGCCGCAGATCGACGTCTATAAAGTCCGTAATCAACGTCAATCAAGTCTTAACTTTACTGACATGCCCTGTATACATGTGCGTCGATACTGACATTTATCACGGGCAAAAATGCACGAGGGTATTTCTTATCCGCCCTCAATGTTGGCAATCATTTTTTAAATTGAAAAATCTATTGTGATTTATTGACATGCCCCTCTGTGCATTTTTGCCTATTGCGCTGCTGTTTTCACAGTTTTTTTCAATTATTTTCCTGTTTAAACCTAATGCAACCTTTAAGTAACATCAAGCAAGCTGGAGGAAATTGCTCAACGGCAGTCGTTTGAAAAATCTTATCCTAACCAGATTTTGAAGTAGCAAATTCATTTTTAAGTTCTGTCCAAGTTTGCCCATTTATGGAGCTTTAAAAATCTCGTAGATTCACAAAAAAAACCATTAAAAAAATCACCACTTATTGTTTTAATATAAGCAAAAGCTTCAGGATTATTTTTCACATTGACTCACATCGAAAGAATTGACCCAACTTATGGTTTTGCGTGGTGCAACACAGTTGTAGGGGCGAACACTGCAAAACATACGAAAATAAATTTTCCTTAAGGAAAAATTCAAGTTTGCAGCAATTGCGATTCATCTGCTTCAAAGGTCGAAAATTTGCCTGCTTAAGTTTCATCAGGACAAATGAAAAGCTGAATATTCCTTCATATTTCAACCGCGTAGCGGCAAAATTCAAAGTGCAGATATTAGTAGAAAAACTCAACCATGCCGAACATATTTCACAGGTAGCGGGCAAAATATAATCCCCCAAGAATGATCTTCCGAAGTGATAAAATAGCGGCATTTTTGATGCCCTTCGGTTATTCTAAGTGGAGATTATCCTTATTTGACGTCTTTGGAACGATGTTTGCAAACTGTGATGCTCGAACTGTCCTTTTTAGGGGCGGATTAGGCATCAGAGTTGCGCTTGGATGAATTTCCCTGATACCATGCTCCTGTTTGAAAATCCTACCTAACTCTTTTTATTAAAATCGCTTCTATGTCCGGCAAGTGGCAGTGATTAACCGCCGATTTCGCATACTTAAATAAGTTCCATACACAAGACATGAAATGTCGCTTTAGCCATTGCCTGTAATTATACGATTTCTATTGTTTCCTTATAAAAACTCTTTAAAAGAACACCTGCTTATTACTATAACTATCAAAGCTTAAGCTCCCACGCATGTAAGGCGATACACTTGGATAATTTCTGGTCGTGTTTAGGGTGTATGCTTTATTGTTGCTGAACGCCTTGAGTGGAAAAATGTGTTTATGCTTTTAGCAAATCGATGGAATGGCAAATAATTCAAATGCGTTTTTACAGTTCTTCAGCCAGCACCGAAGCGTCCTCGAACGCAACAGCCAACTCCTCTAATATTAAAGGTGTGTGAAATTTATGAAATTTTCAACGTAGTTTTTCCCTGAAACATTTCGCATTTTTTGGCTGCTTGTTGTGTCTCTACGGGAAATTCCTCCAGAGATAAAAATGTCCGCTTAGGACCCAACACTGTCTCAGAAAAACCAGCAGTTGCCATTTCCAAAGCGGGCGGGTTTCATTCAAAAAAACCTTTTTATCGCCGAGTGGTTCGACATTAACAACCAGCCAGTTCGGACTTGATTCATTATTATGAGCGCAGCTTCCATCAAAGCTGTTAGAAGTGATTCCAATTATTTTAACAATATATAAGTGCCTGTTTGTGCATTCCATAACAAGAGGAAAAAGCGCAACCGCATGTGTCCGAACTGTCGTTATTAACACGGGTGTCAATAAATGTCAGCAGGAAAAACTCGTGTTCGGCAATGTTTAAGAGCGTGCCAATTTTCATTGCTAAAGTTCTTGTCGTTGAATTTAACACGGCTGGCAAATGGTACGGTTTTTGCCCTTCAAGTTGCGGATCATACTGAAAACAATTGATGGAAAGACGTTTTTTTTTCACGCGAAGACAAAGTCGCATTTTGTCTCAGTGTTAACACGTTTTTCAGTAAATAGTACGCAGGAATTTGATGTAGATTTCAGTTGATTTTTGCAAGGTGGCTAATTCTCAATTTACTTTCCAACTGTTCTTTTCGTACGGTGTTCTTTCGGCAACAGATAGTAGCTTCATTCAGATATTGCGAAAATGATTTTAAAGTTCTCGTAAATTGCAGCCGGTACTTATTTAAAAATAAATGCTGCTAATATTTGCAATTTCAGTCAGAAGCAGACAACAATATTGGGGAACAAAAATTGATTTTGAATGTTTGTTCGTTCAGGGTATTTCTACCGATTTCACTCAAGTAGAACTAACATTCGCCGGACTGGCTTAGTAAAACATGGCTGGACTTAAAAATTCGAACCTCCCCAACCAGCAGCTATGCCAACGTACGCTAAACAGCAGTGGAAAGATAAATTTTCGCCCTACCACGATGGTAATTTTGATAAAAATCTCGAAATTGCCCGAGTGGTGCCGAATTTTTCAATTTACTTTCCGACCAGACTAGTTCTGGAAACCTGGTTGGACTAAAAAGTTCGTAACTTCCCAACCAGAAGCAGCGAAAAACTGCGCCAACCAGCAGTGTAAAGATAATGTTTTTCCCTACCACGTTGGTAACTTTTGTAAAAATCTACAAATTATTCAAGTGGTGGCGAATTTTTCAATTTAGTTCCCGACCAAACTGTTTCTGGAAACCTGGTTGGACTAAAAAATCCGTAACTCCCCAACCTGAACCCACGAAAAACTGTGCCAAACAGCCATGGAAACAGCACGTTTTGCACTATCACGTTGGTAACTTTTGGAAAAATCTCCAAATTATTAAAGTGGTGGCGAATTTTTCAATTTACTTTTAGACCAGACTAGTTCTGGAAACCTGGTTGGACTAAAAAAATCCGTAACTCCCCAACCTGAACCCACGAAAAACTGTACCAACCAGCAGTGGAAAGATAATGTTTTTCCCTACCACGATGGCAACTTTTGTAAAAATCTCCAAATTATTCAAGTGGTGGCGAATTTTTCAATTTAGTTCCCGACCAAACTGGTTCTGGAAACCTGGTTGGACTAAAAAATCAGTAACTCCCCAACCTAAACCCACGAAAAACTGTGCCAAACAGCTATGGAAAGAGCACGTTTTGCACTATCACGTTGGCAACTTTTGTAAAAATCTCCAAATTATTCAAGTGGTGGCGAATTTTTCAATTTACTTTCCGACCAGACTAGTTCTGGAAATCTGGTTGGACTAAAAAGTTCGTAACTTCCCAACCAGAAGCTGCGAAAAACTGCGCCAACCAGCAGTGGAAAGAGAATGTTTTCCTTACCACGTTGGCAACTTTTGTAAAAAGATCCAAATTATTCAAGTGGTGGCGAATTTTGCAATTTAGTTCCCGACCAAACTGGTTCTGGAAACCTGGTTGGACTAAAAAATCCGTAACTCCCCAACCCGAAACCACCAAAAACAGCCATRAAAAGAGAATRTTTTGGGCTACAAYCTTGGCAAATTTCGTAAGAATCCCCAGGTTGCCTAATTTGTGGCAAAATTTTCAATTCTGGCAAACAAGTCCAAGTGTTTCGAAAACTAATAATTTTCAACATACGCGTGAAGCTTATTGAAAATAACCGTTTCAAGCCTATTTATAAATATAATAGACAATGGACTAAATTTTACGATCCAGGCATACGGTTTCAAATAGCCATTAATCACTGATAAATTTATTTCGGTTTCGTGTGAAAACTTCAAAACAATCTGATATTTATATTCGATTCTCGGATTTTGAACAATTGCGAGCATGTGGCTCCAAGTCTTGTGACTTGAGTCGAAAATAAATCAAATATGGACAGGCTTTAGTCATTCAACGTCTTGTTCGGTTACAAAATATTACGCTGTCAATGTGAATGTGTAAATATCAATTTTATTTAAATTATTTATATGTTTTTTGAGAAAAATTGATGGAATTATTAGAGCCATCAAAGATCAAAAAGATCTGGAAACGTGCTAATCTCAGGTAAAATCAATAAATTTCCAAACATTTTGTCGATTAATATTTTTGTCTTAACACGACAAATTTTCTCTTCTAAATCACGCACCGCAACATCAAACATCACACGAATTCGAACGATTTTTGCTTCGAATCTTGACCAGAATTTTTGCTGTATTTCAAGCATGGTTTGCATGATGGACCGATGACAATTCGATATTAACTTTGTCTACCATTGGATGTTTTTTCAAGCGATGTTTTATCAATCTACCGGATTGGCCGATATAAGGTTGATACTGCTTCAACAAAGGGTTTTTAAAACTGCTTTTGAGCATAATTTTCACTTTTTGAATTCAATTTTTTCCCAGCAGTTCAAAACAGTGGTAAAAAAATGCAATTTCTATTTCAGGGCCGTCAAGGACTTCACATCTCAAAAAAGTGTAACTTTCAGGCTAAACCCAGCTCCTAAACGTGTCTAAGATTAACACATCTTCAGATCTCGATCTACTTAGATCAGTTTGAAGAAATTCACGTGAACATTGTCGTATTAAACTGTTGAATTACCCGATTTACTTGTGAAATACATAGCGGTAAAATCGAGTAGAATTAGGTGGAATTATCGAAAACATGGGTTTTCTTCCGCTTTGGCGGTAATTGGCAGGGTCCGGGCCGAGTTGAGCCAAAGATAGGTGATCGGAGGGCATCGAGGGATCAGGTTATGACCCCCATCCGAGCTGTTTCGTGTGCAGTTCCCGGTGTATCATTATATAAATACACCACTGGGAACGGACATATTCAGTTCAGGCTGTCACTCATTTATCTAAGACACCCCACTATTTAATCACTGCTATCATTATTCCTTGTTCTCGTGCTTCGAGGAACAGATACATAATCGTTACTAGCCGATTACGACCGTCGAATCATTATTATTATTATTCCCCATACGTTTGCCATAATTGTTCCTGCAGGAAAGCGGGGAGGATGATTTTGTCCAGCGAAATTACTGCCGGAGGTAGTAATGCGTAAAATTGCATCAGATTAGGTTTTTAAGACAGCTGAGCTGGCTATCAAATATCGCTTTATGCTCTAGAACCAGTTTAGCAACTCTTTAAGTTAGCAATCAATTTTCTCTTAAAGTTTAAAGTTGTCGGTAATTTTTTTCTGCTGGCGCGCAAGATTTAGCGCGATTTTTCCTGAAAAACTGGATTCTGTTGCTGTGTGAACACATTTTTTTTACTTCCGTTTTATAATTGGGTCAATTGTCCAATAAAAATCAATAATGTACATCACCAGCTCCAGTTGGGAGCATGGAACCGAACACTTTTTTAATTTGCAATAGTTTGCCCCCAAATCCACTTATACTTACTATTAATGAATAGCTCAAGGTGCAGGTGGAAATATCCAAAACTCGCTTGGTTTCCTTATTGCAAACAGCTTTTGGAACAGTCCATATTTAATCTACAGCTAGTCAAGGTCTAGAGGACTACACAAGGTTCAAATAAAATTGATGATAGTCCGCCATTACTTTGTTAGAAACCCCTTCAAATCCCACCCCCACTAGATGCAAATCCTATCAACCTCTAGGCGACACATGAATGATCTTTACCAAAACCCTTTTTTCGACTCCAAAAACTCTCCTTGACCTACAGCCGCCCTAAATTTCCAATGAAGCCACACCAGCATTGGTATAAAGCCCCAATCAGTGGAGCTTCTTTTATTCTTTTAAAAATCAGTTTTTTCTCCTCAGCAATGAACAAAGCCTACCGATACACCTGTCAGCCGGGCAAATTTGCCGACTCACTACCAATTCGATAATTTACAAGTTAATTCGACGCAATATAATAAGACGCTTTAGGGTTAAAGGGGGCCGGAGACGGCGACGCCAAAGGCCACCCCCCATCATCCCTCGTGTCATGTCGGCGTTTTAATATTCAGATTGGTTACACCTTTTATGTGTATCGGAAATAATTTCGAGCTATATTTGTCCCCGATCTCGACCCCCTGTTTGTTTTTACACTTGTCTCTTTGATATAGACATTATTAGGCCAAAACGGCGGCGCAGCTACAAATTGAAATTCTATTCAAATTATTCCCGAAGGCAAACAAAAACAAAACGGGCTGTTTTGACGTGTATTTTTCGTTTGCGATCGAGGGGATCGAGAGTGAGCGTTCTGTTGTTCTTCAGTTGGCCCATCCAGGTTCCTAAAACACTCGCTAATGGTTGCTGGCAATGCACAGAGATATTCGCCCAATGCACAGCTGCCACACTATTAAAATATGCAAATGCAAAATGCGAATTAGTCGCACCATAAAAATCAATTTGATAAAAAGCGTGGAAAGGGGCAGCTGCGCTGCCACCGCCCCTTAAACAATCGCGGCAGCGACAAGTTGATGAATAATGTGTCGAACTGGATTGACTAGTATGATCATTAATGTAGCAAATGGAGCAAAAGTTGATTTTTGAGTGATTGTCGTATGTCCCTCATAACTTACGCACTATTTTAAGAAGCGGCACCAAACTTGTAAAAATGTGAGAAGGATTTGGAACCATCGATTTATAGGCACTGGTTGGTCTATTGTAAATTTTCGCAAACTGAGCTGTTCAATTGTTCTTTTACATCCTGCTGTCTTTTCACGTTCGCGTTTTTAGCCAATTATTTATTTTCAGTTCGGAACTTTAAATTGGATTGGTTATGTTCTGTATTTTTTGAAAAGAAACTCTATTGTACCTTCTTTTCTGTTCGCCAATTTTGTCATCATTTAATTATATTTTAAAATTTTCCGACAAAGAGTGATGCCACTATTAACATGAACTCGCACAACCGATACTACACTGATTCTCAATAACGCGGTGCGCTGGAGTACATGCAGCGAAAGTACCACTAAAATCAGGGCATTGTTTTGCTAGGACTAGGGGGAAGCGGGGTGTTGCGCGGGTGTTCAAAGTAGCGCATAGAGCCCAACCCAGATTAAATCATAACGTAGTGCTGAGGAACGTCGATAGGTTATTTTACTGGGCGACTTCACTAGATCGGTTCGCATTTTCCTTGCAGTTTATCACTAATACGAACGCCAATGCAAATTATTTAATTTTATATTGGCTTTGTGAAACTTTGGTTCAACATCAAGCTTTCAACGTTTTCAATAGGTGGTTTTTTTAAAATTTAGGTCGCTTTACTGTGTCAGATAAAAATCTGCTTTTGAAATCTGAATTTATTAAGTTGGTTGATCAAAAATTGTTTTTAATCAAAATTGTCAACGGAAAGGGATGCACGAATTCACTTACTCAATAGCAAATTTTGTTTAATATCATTTAGAAAAATTCCCAATTTTTTTCTGATGCTTTATAATATTTAAACGCTGATGTTCTAGTTTAAAAAAGATTAAATGCGTTTGCCTGGCGAGTTAACAGTGCGAAGTGAACCAGTTAATTGCTTTGTTGCTCTACAAATTCGAAAAATAATTTAGCTGGGCTAATAGAGGCCGGCAAAGGAAAATATCAATATTTAAAATCGTTGCTGTAAATTAAAAGCATTTTTATTGGCGTGTTGTAAATTCCCGGAAAAAACTCCAAATAACATTTGGCACCGATTGGGCAACTGTTGTTTTTCTTAGAGTCTTTTACCGCATTAGTTTGCAATTTAAAAACCTGAGATAATTTAATCAAAAAAAGGTGTCTGCCTCTAAAAAAACCATGTATCAGTTCCAGAGTAAAATACTGGAAAGTGAGATTTGTTTGTTTGTCTCTCTACGGGATTTCGGCCCCAACATCCCAAAAGCGAAGCTGTCCATAAAAATTTAGGAGGTATTTTCGTTATTAACAATAAATCTTTGCAATTTCAGAGGCGAGCGATTTCGTATTCAAAGTAGTGGCGTTTGTGAAACTGCAATATGTCACGGTCGCCCTCAGGGGAAATATTACTAAACCGAGTGGACAGAGGGCATTTATTGACAGACAGTAGATTGTTCTTCGATCAGCCGACCATCCGGGCATTCTCTATAATTCTCTCTTCATCCCCCTCAAACCATAAAAACGAATAATATTTTTGCTTTGCTGATTGGATTTCGGTACAAAACTGGTTTCGTCTGCTGATTTCTACACGATGATTCATTGTTGCTTAATCGTAAATATGTTTGTTCTTAGCCCAATCTATGCAAAAAATCAATTTTGTCAATTTCTATTCTCTTAACGAATTTTGCCAGTAACATTGCCAATAGAATACAATTCACCTGATAGATTATCTCAATTTACCGTAAAAAACCTATTGGTTTATTACAATCACACATTTCGATGCCATTAGAAATGTATTACGCCCAAGTAATTTGGAGAATATTTCCCATAGAAATAGTCGCTTGTTCGTTATAAATAACAGCACTGACGTTGTCCGATCAGAATACCAATCAGCTCTATGCTTATAATTGTCCATCGCATTGTTATATCCATATATCACGGCTATTCGGCTCGAATACATATGCCTGAATTCGAACAATTTATGTTCCAAAATGGTGTTAGTATTAAAATACGGTCATAATAATCCGGTGAGAAAATTCCTGTTTTAGACCCATTCTTCACCGATCACTTACTTATTCAAGTGTCGAACTTGTGATTTTTACAAGAACCAACACTTTATGGGTGGGAATCTACAGAGGCGCCTTCTCGTCTCTGATACCATTCAAGATCAACGTTTTGAGACTTTTTAAAACGTCCTTTTGGTTTTTAGATGTCCAGTTTTGACTGAGAAATTTTTCGTGTTTTAGAGCTGGAGAGAATTGAGCGTCTAAATTACTTAATTTTTTTAATGCACCTTTAGCGAATTTTTCATATACAATGGGAGTTTTGGGAAGTTTTGGGTTGAAGATAAATTTACAATCGATCTCACGTTCATTGTCAATTCATAATAAAGAACAAAAAAATTCCCTCTTTTGAACAACCCTAAATTCTGAGGCAAAATGCCCAAAATTAGACTCACAAAACTCGAAAAAATCTGTTGAATATTAGAAATGCAATGGACGCAATCAATGTTGCCTCATTGAGTAACTTTCAAAGAACCACCTTCGAGCAAAATTATTTCTGTTGAAGATTGGCTTGAGTGTTCAGTTTCATCATGAGGATAAAACTGTTCATATTTTAAAAGGGAATGTAATTTAATTTTCTCCATAAAATCTAAGTCGCTCTAAATCTACGATACGGCAGGGGTGGCATATGCGGCACGATCTACAGGAATATAGTTCACAGAGTCTGCCATTAAATATGAGCTTACTGAAATGTAAAACAGTCAGGGTTTTGCATTTCCGAGCATAAACTGCCGACAAAACGGCTCAGGGATTCGCTTTATATGCGATGGAGGAGAGGCAGGGCTCCATCTCGTTTTATTCGCACCTTGCCATGCCGTTTTAGTTGATTTGATTACAGCTCCAAAGGCTTGATTAAGGAAACCTGCCAATCATAAACTCCCGCACTAGTTTCATATCGAACGACTTTTTTATATAAGTTTATATAAAACACGTGCAACTGCACCTAATCGGATTAAATTCTGATATAACCATACGGTAATCTTGTTCACTGCCTGATTAAGGGAAACCTTTGGTGCTGTGGCTTCACTTAATGGCTTTAGAATCATTAAATATCAGCTTTTTAAATTGCATCATCAGTCAAAGTATTTGTCGATGTTTGCGGTACTTTCGATTGTATTTTGAAATAATTTGAGCAACTCTGATCGTTTTCATTTCAAGCAGACGTGGAGCATTTTGTTTGCAAAATTTCTACTAGTTTGGAGTGTCTTAAGCTGCTTTCCTCAAAGGCACTAATGAAATAATCTTCAAATGCCCCAAAGACCGCAAATTTGCATAACTGGGAAGCTCCTCAGGTCGAAAGCAGTAAAAAAACTAGCACATGAAATTTTTATTTTTTTTGTCGAAAATTTCACAGCTTTTTCACCTCATAACTTTGCAACTGCATATAAGCGATAAAGTAAGAGTACAATTTAGTAAATAAAAAACTTTTATTTATGTTTTTTCAGTAAAGGTAAACATTTTTTAAAGCTTTCATCTAACTGGTGGAAAATTTAGAGCGCTTGATTCGTTTAAACTCGCTCTTGTCTAAAGAAGCCTCCAAAAGCAGCTTTAAAAATTCAGGTTCGCTTGAATTTTGAACATTGAAAATTCTGACCTTTTGAAAAGACCCTTGAATGATTGTGAAGGAATATTGATCGATTTTAAAATCGGCAATTACTTAAGTAATTATTTTGATGAGTGCATATGTATCGATACTGGATTAAACTGGCTAAATGTTAATTAAAGCAAACGTTCAAGTGAACGAAAAACGTAAAAAAGAGCGACATCGATTCACTCTTAATGCTTAAAATGCCAAATACTCTTTTAACTCGGGAGACCATTTATAAATTAAATGAATCATCCATTTGCCCGATTTCTAATTAACAGACCTTAATGAAGTAAAAGCCGCACGCCGACGTCATTTTGCTAGTACCTTTAGCAAAAGATGCTGCTGCTTTTTCCGCCGTTGATCATCTTTAGGAATCGAATTAATTAAGTAATTAACTGCCGTATTATGAGTTCGATCAGTTCATCGCCGATTTTCCGATTGCATTCGCGTAGAAAAGATCGCTTTGTTGCATATTGTACACCACTGCTTTAGATCCTCTTCTATTGGCAAAGTGGATTGTTTACGACAACAAGCCGCACAACACAAACCGATTTTTCCTCGCACAACCATGAACATGTTACCGAGATCCGACAACTTCGGTTTTTGTTCGATTTTGAACATGAGCGCTCATCCTATTTGTTGTTCCATTGGCGCAGTTTTTCCAACACGAAATTGATATCCCTGTTTTCCAATAGATAATTTCCTGCAACTTCGATACTTGTACTATTTATTCAATAAGTTTTTGTCTGTTCGTTGCCTTCGGCTCTGTAATCGTGGGCCGTTTGTTCAGTCTAGGAAAGAACGACCTGAGTAATTGAATATGGATTGGTTTCTGTGTTTTTAAATTGCAAATATTATTTTTTAAAGTTAAAGTATTGTCCATTTAGAGGGTTAGAATGGGAAGCTTTAAGGTGATTCACCACGGGGGTTGAATAAGACGCTAAATACTTGGAAATCGACCCTTTCTATCAACTGTCAGATTAATAAGCGTTAATGAGGTACATCAATATTAGATCGGAGTATAATGGGCAGAGGAAATAATTCGTTAGATGCGGAGGATCGGCCCGGGCTATAAGTCAACAATTATCAGATTCCCTAGAGTAAAAACCTATCTGATTTTAGCCAGTCTTCGTCAGAAGTTCTATATCCCTTCAATGTTTCCAATCACTGCGAAGAAGCAGCAATTAAATCTCCCTTTATGGTTGATGGAATTTGGCGTTATGGCCCGACTTTTGGCTATCCCGGACGTGTTTAGTGTGTTTTGCAGAAGTAAATCCCACCGAAGGCCGTAAGGTTACTATTTCATCGCCTTTGAACAATGTGTGCTTTATCGGGAAAGTTTTCTGTATCAGCGGAATATTCCCGGGGGATGCACGCTCCCGCTATTTATGTGCCTTAGTATTTCACCTGATTTAGGATCGGCAGCTTTAAAACTCCTGCATGGAATGTCATTTTATTAGCTCGAGGGGTTTAATTGAACCTTCATAATTTCCTAATTAGTTTGGAGCGCCAGCTTCCAAGCGCGGCTAAATGAAATCGGATGCTAATTGGCTTTGTTTTAATATGGAAAATATAAGATGAATTTCGCCTTAATTAAGATGATAAAGCTTTTAACTCTTTTGGGGTCAATGTCGCTGTATCGAATTTTCGTGCAATGAACACAGAATTGGGCAGAATCTGGAGAATATTTTCAGATATTATACCGTCTTTCTGTTGTCTCTATAAATGTTTCTTGAGCATTTTTCAATTATTTAGTTCATAATCCCAGTTTGTTGGCCTATTTCAGTTCCTGGCCAGGGCCTTTAGTTCCCCCTGCACCTACACGATTTTAACGCCTCGATTCAGCGATTCTGCATGCTTTTTCCTTCATTTTCTGTGTGCAAGCTAGAAACTGTCCTCAAATCGGCCTGATTTGGGAAGTTGGGATAAATAGCGAATGGATCTTGGATTTATTTAGTTCTTTTGAAAATGCCGCAAAATCCTTCAAGTTCTAAGTTAATTTTTGCGTAACATGTTTTCGTTTGTTGGAACATGTTTTCGTTTGGCTTCATCGTTGGGTATCTCTGACCTCACTGAGTGTGCGATTTTATGGGCTTTTACTGCAGATCCATGTGAATCTCCGACTGTGTTTGACTCATTAATAGACAACATTTGAAACGATTGAGGTTGATTAAAACGAAATCGGGTAAAAACGGATGTTCTGGGTATATCTGAGCAGAAAAAGTGTAGATTGCGATGGCGGCCTGGGGAATGTCCGCTTAGCATATTCAAGAAGAACAATGAGATGAGTCCGGATCTCGGGGCGTAAATTTTCCCGAACTATTTGCGGCCGGCGCGTTATTATTCTGCGGTGCATGAAATAAAAGAATTCAAAACATATAACTGTATGGGATTTTTTCGTCACCATCCTCGTTTGGTATTTCATGTTTATATTCGCCGGTGTCGCGTATAAATATCAGCCTTTTTCAGCGGCCGTTCCGTAGCTCGAAGATATGCGGACGGTGCATCTTTATTGCCACAATTAGAGGACGCTGCTGTTACTGCCCAATACCGAAGGAATATTATATATTATCTGGCATAAACAACGGCCTCAATTAAACCTTTACGACGTCACTGTTAGGGCTTCATTTTCGGGTTAAGTTCACCTAAACTGTCCTGTTTACGGCTCTATGTGTCCCGGCGATATATTAATTAAATTTTCTCTACGCGTTTCTTTCGGTCCGAAGTACGTCCAATTTTTAGTTGGCCATAAAAAGTCTTATTTTTGCAACGAGCACAGCTTTTTCCATCAATGATGTATTGGATTTTGAGCTAAAAAGATCAAGGTGTTTGGGCCTAATGAAAAAAATATCGCTGTTTGAATGTCAGGGCTGCTCAGAAATGCCTGGAAAAGAGCCAAAAAAGTACATTAGTTCGGATTTGAAGCTTTTGGTGTGTTTTATAATGAGCTCAGAGCATGCTTCGCTTTCCTTGGACGAAAATGATA
>NW_026018508.1:16093788-16095937 GCF_020466585.1 Dendroctonus ponderosae
AGCGTACGATTGATAATTCAGGTACCTACCAGACCATACCTCCTTTGTGTACCAATTTGTTTTGATTTCCCCGTTGTTATCATAATTAATTGTTAAGTCTAGAAAGTTTATAGAATTTCCTTTATCTTCATCGAGAGTAAACTTAAGGGTGTCATGAAAGGCATTAAACTTATCTAGTGTATATTGAATTTTGTCTTTTGCCTCCCAAAAGATGTAAAAAGCTCACCAACATGCATTTACAAAGTGTTTGGGTCTACCTATAATAAAGAAGACATTGTCGTCGTGACCGCTCAAAAATGACTCAAAATTTGCCAAAATTCTCGATTATTTTGGATCTAAAGCATTTGGTTTGTCTTCCTATGAGCTAGTTGAATTTCTTTCTTTATTTGAAAAAACTAAGTTGAATTTTTAACATTTTGAGAGAATCGATATTTTTTTTGAAAAATCGACCTTTATGAAACCTTATGAAATTTTCGGCAAAAAATTTAATTTTCACATGTGTGTTGTTTGAGCGCAATGCATAGCTTTCTACGTAAAAAGCGCCCTAATGTGCAGAAATAAATTGTTTGAGTCTTACCAGCTGTTCAAAAATGCCTTAAAATGTAGAAGAACTTCATTATTTTAGATTTTAAGTTTCCAGTCCGTTTTTCCTTGGGTTGATTCCTATGAAAATTAAGCAAAATTAAATTTTTTTGGGAGAAATTATATTTCTTTTTAAAATAGATCTCCACCCCATGCAGAAAAATGCACATGCGCCTTTTTTGGGCTTGGTACATAGCTTTCGACCTAAGAAGTTCCCCAGTATGCATATACAAAGTGTTTGGGTCCATAAAGAACAATATATCGTCATTTAAAAGTAGCTCAAGACCGCTTAAAAACGTCCTAAAATGAGCCAAAAAAGTCAATAATTTCGGATTTGAAGCGTCTAGTGTATTTTTCACAGAGCTCGTTTCTTTCCTCGCATTTTAGCCCTGAAATTTGAAAATTTTGAGGCATGTTGACTTGTTTTCGTTCAACCCTGCCATCAAATTTGTTTCTGAAACTTCGGCCCGAAAGTGACACATTTTCTCAGAAGAACGACTCCGTAGTAGTAGACAATTTGCAATCCAATCCATGCAATCCGTTAATAATTCCCTGAAAAGTAATCAGGAAAAATCCGAAAATCTCCAAGCTTCCAAAGCAGGAAGTTTGTGATCGTGAATTCGGCTCCCTGGCGGCAATATTTCGACAGGGAAAACCGCATTTGTAGCATATCGACAAGCAATAATCATCGATAACAAACGGCAATAGAGGCACATAAAGCGTCGGATTGGCAGTAGCGGAGATGCGAAATATTACTCGGGGGACCTGGCGAAATATGAGCGTTCTATTTCTCACGTGCTGGGCGTATAAAGCCCGATGGATGAAGCCTGTCAGGTACCGAACATAATCGTAACGTGGCTGAGGTGCGTTCCTTTAAAAGCCCGCAAAACATATAAAATAGAGCACCAAATATAATAGACAAAATGTTACGAGGGAGGGCTTCCAACTTGCCAAAAACATCGGCTGTTTAGTACAGTAGAGCGTCAGCTCCAGCCAGCAAATTTCCCTTGAACAGCAGACCAAAATAAAAAATGTGGCAATAATTGGCATGCACGAACACATTGCCCGATCGCAAGGGATGAAACAAAAGGTTAAAAGGCACTTAGCAGCTTATTCCAATTCAGCGAAATCTGTTTCGTGCCGGACCGCAGGGAAAATATCGGCTTATATCCTGCAGACGTCCACACTCTCTCCTGCGACTCAATTTTGCTTTTGCGATGTCCTGTTCCGTCGTCCCGTCATAATCTGATTCTCCTGGGGAACACTCGCATAAATATTTTATGGATTTACGTTGTTCGGTGCATTATACTTATCGTGTTTGCTATTTGATCTGCTGCGGCTCAGACTGGAATCGGTATCGTTTTGTTTGCCGCGCTCTTCTTCTTGCCGACAGCTTCGGTTTTCCCATAACAACATCCTCTAACAAGTGCACAGCAGTTTCACTCATTTCTAAAGTTTTTTCAATCACTTTACTGGGTTTTACTTGTTCTCGTCAACTGTTTAGAAGGTTACTGGTCGATCTGAAGGACAGTGAACATACTAAGACGTGAAAAGTGCATTTACCATT
>NW_026018508.1:16096454-16096588 GCF_020466585.1 Dendroctonus ponderosae
TAAAAAATGTAGAAAAACTCATTCCTCTAGCTCAAGCGGTTCCTAACATGCTGCGAAAAAATGTTGATCTTTCTGTTCCTCGAAAGCGAAAGCACGGGCAGAAAAGTAGAAGAAAAAAGTGTTTCGGTTTTCAT
>NW_026018508.1:16096733-16096846 GCF_020466585.1 Dendroctonus ponderosae
TTTTATTACACTTACTTCGGGACGCTTTGCATATGATAAGAGTTTAAGGTGGCAATGAAGCGGGAAGTTTTCAATAATTTTGTCGACGTGACAACCTCGAAAAAGCAAAGACC
>NW_026018508.1:16097845-16100229 GCF_020466585.1 Dendroctonus ponderosae
AGATAAAAATCATATTTTCATCCGTCTCAGTGCATCGTTGACCTGATTAACCAAATATTTTGTCGCCAACTAAAGTACCTAATAACGGTTTGCAAATTGGGCTGTTAATTGTTCCAAATGGAAGCATTGCGTCCACTTCATACAATAAAAATCGCCGTAAAAAAACAAACAATCGGGCCATAACCGTGAAATGAAAACGGTTTATTAATTTTTTCCTCAGAACAGTCAGAACAATACTTGCGGGCGAGGAAATTACGAGCGGCTGTTTTTGGAAAATCGACCGCACCGGTGGCATTTTTATCGTCTCGGCCACATAACTTTAACACAATTACAAGAAAACAGTGACAGATTTGATCCGAAAATGTCCGCACGTTAAAATGTGGATACGAACCAGACTACCAAACCGTCGCAATTAAAATCGTGATCCAAGACAGACCTGATTTTCATGCGTATTGTTTGAAAAGATACGATTTACGGGAAATCTCCTCGTATTAATCAAGGGTATTATAAAATAATTCGTAATCGTATATAACGATCGCTACTAAATATTTATATGTGTTCCCGGATGGAACCCGCATTAATTGCCTCGCTATCATTCTTCCTAGTTTTGTAAACACTCGCTTGCAATAAATAGGTTTTGTTTTAATTGCGCTATGTGCAATAACAAAGGCCTAAAATTAGTGGCTTTCGATTACCAAATATTCATATGAAACTGTCCATGTTTAGTTAGTTGAACTCTTGCGGCAACCTACTTTTTACACTCGACGTTGTTCTCAGAAGATCGCGGATAATTGGTCGATTGTGAGGAAAATGTGATCAAAGCCGGCCTAATAAAGCTCAGAAGGGGCATATTGTTCACCTAAGAGCAGCAGGGCCGGCAGAAGGGCAAAGCGGCTTAGCCGTATGGAGATCAGATTGTGCTCGCGTTTAATCCGTTAATAGAGCGTCGGCGGGCGTCCAGCGGCGTCATTTTACGCCCGACGCCTTCATTAATAACGCATTCATCGCTCTGGATGTGGGAATGGGACAAGTTTGCTTCCAATCGCCACAGATTTCAATCAAACATGCACGGAATATGACACGAAAAAAACGACAAAACCCAATATATGGCACCTCCGCTTTTCCCCAATCGGATATTTCAACAATCCCCACACCTGTTGGATCATATAAGCCTCAATACATATTTCGACTGGATAGACTTTGTTCCTTGAGAACTCTTAGAGCCTAAAATTAACGGCCTTTTTTTGCAGTTTTAATGTTTGAGTTGGGAAGATTTCTGATGGAATWGAGYGCAATCCRCAGCAAAAAGCCACATGAAAACATTAAATTGRCAATAATTCGAAAACTAAGCACTTTTGRAATTGGCAACCAATGGACACAAACTTATTCTTATTTTTAGTAATAAGCCASATAAATCCATGAAAATTTGGAGTTTTYATTMAAAAAAATATTTTCSGAGGTTTTCTAATTTTATTTTSAAGCAAAAATCAAGATTTTATCGAAATTCTATTAAATTAAGTATTTTTCAACAAGGAATGCAACTCACAATTCTTGYTAGGAAAAATTAATWATTATTCTAGTGCTTGCAACTGTAATTTTTGATATAAAATTTCAAATATTTMAAAAACGKTTAGAATTACGACTTAGAATCGAAAATTTTCGTAATATACGGGTATTCCATTTAAAATAGGCAAGTTGATATTGAATTGAAAATCTTTTAAATCGCTTGCCCCCGGCGGCGCACGTATACTGCAAAATTTTCCAATTTCCCCTATTTACAGTTCGTCAAATATTTGTTCCCAGTGGGACACCCTGTASAGACGCAAATTTAAAGTGTTTTTATTTCAATGTTTTAGTTTCTTGCTTGATTATTTATTTWTTAGTYACACATTAYGATTGGACAATGGAGCGTTCAAACTTTTGTAAAATCTGAAAATTACATTAGTAGGTACAGAAAAATGYAATTTTTACMATTTGATTTGATTTGATTTTTASCAGACTGTGAAAATTCTAGTGGTTAAAAACGCAAATTAATGTTGTCTAGCAGGAATGGRAYATTTACGTATCTCAATGATCCRTTTCATAATTTTCGATTCTGAAATTATTTCTGYTTKTTGCMTGAAATGCAGAATTTTGCTTAATTTTYGTCSTTTAAGCCGATTTGTTTATTTTTTGGCGTTCATTAACAGATTAGACGGTAGAGAAACATTTCTTCGAAGTTTGTTKGAAATTTTTTTTTATCAACTTTGCGGGTGATTTTCARCRTTCACAAACTACTTTCCCGACTTGGACAAGTTGGTATAAAAATAGCCATTTTCGCCAAAAATCGTCCTTTGCTTCAAAAATTCGCTCCTTTCAATCTAGAGCAAGCAGACCCTTGAAAC
>NW_026018508.1:16101228-16102800 GCF_020466585.1 Dendroctonus ponderosae
GTCTATTGAAGACAGTTGAAGCTCAAAATGCTGAAAATTTCGCCCAAATCGCCTCAATGCCTGATTTTTCCCGACTTGGAGAAGTTGGTATAAAAATAGGCATTTTCGCCAAAAATCATCCTTTGCTTCAAAAAATCGTTCCTTGCAATCTACAGCAAGCAGACCCTTGAAACTTTCATCGTCCATAGAAGGCAATTGAGGCTCAAAATTCTGAAAATTTCGCCGAAATCGCTTCAATGCCTGATTTTTCCCGACTTGGAGAAGTTGGTATAAAAATAGGCATTTTCGCTCAAAATCAACCTTTACTTCAAAATCTTCCTCTTTCCAATCAAGAGAAAGCAGACACTTGAAACTGTCACCGTCTATAGAAGACAGTTGAAACTCAAAATACTGAAAATTTAGCCCAAATCGCCTCAATCCCTGATTTTTCCCGACTTGGACAAGTTGGTATAAAAATGGCCATTTTGCTGAAAATCGTTGCCTTGACATTTCTTGGGATATAGCCCCATTTGTTTTCCTCCGTTATAATTTTTGGGGGGCAAAACTTCGAATCGACTCCTGATTTTCAGTAAGCTTGAAGTCATTTTCGGCCATTTTTCATCGTAGTTTTTCACCGCGATTAAATAGATTCATTTAGTAACTAGTTTAGAAAACTGTGGTTTGTTTTTGCGTGTTTTTCCTTACGAAACCGTCAACACATTCGCAGGAACACTTTCTATGATGTCGATCCCGCGTGGCTGCGAAGGTGATAGAAAGAAGCTGTCGAAAATGATTGAAAGCATTGACGGACTATAACATCATATTACGGTAACTTTGGGGGGAAAATGATAAGTGTGCTGCCAGCAGGAGCAACAGGGGAATAGCCGCCCCTGTGCCATACTTACCGCTATCAAGATAACATCATTTTTTGTCAAACCTGATCTATTGGCTTATTTCGCGTTTGAATCGAGGGCTGCTTTTTCAATATTGCAAATATTCAAGTTGCTCCTATATAGACCGGTAATTCCGGACTGATCAATCACGAAGAATTCTACAAATTCCACTATCTGCTACTGTCCGATTAATTACGCGGCGATCAGTTTGAAGCGCTGAACTTTTGACCATTTTAATGCAAAGTGGCAGCAGCTGACCATTTCCCCCGCTATATGCAAATCGTACGGCCGCTAAACTTGATAAATATTACAAAGACAAATAATCCTGGGCACTCGACCCTTCGGGTAATCGTGGGCGAAGGTGTGCGTAAGGTGCATCGCCACTGATAAAGTGCCAAATTGGAACCACCTGTACCCCCCAAGGCCCCTCTGGCACGTGGGTGGGTACCGGGGCAGGTGACCACTGGTGTGCTGTTGCTTTTATGACTTGAGCATGATACAAAGGTGCAATAAATTATAATTCATTCCAAAAGGTTCAAGTTGATCAGACAAATCAATTTTTACGTTTTCTCGTCACATTTGGATGGTGGATGGTGGATTCCGGAAGAGATGAACCACCGCCTGAGATGGACCAGTCGGGTATTTTCGACTGTACATGGTATAGGAAGAACATTTCAACGCTACCCCGTCAACAAACGAC
>NW_026018508.1:16103799-16106159 GCF_020466585.1 Dendroctonus ponderosae
CAGTTAGTTAAAATGTTTGTGACACCATTTTTTTTACGTCAATAAAGCTATGTTTTGTGAAGATAGAGTCGAATCAAAAAAGGTGGTCCATCTCTCCCGGAATTACTCTACTTCTAGTGTCTCAACACTAAAACACCAATTTGTAGTAATTTAAATATATAAATTTTGATAGCGATTGAGAAGTCATGAGCTAATAATGACCTTGTTGAGCCTGCAATCCATAAACTTCTTCATATCTTTGACGCGTTTCGTTGGTCGCGTCAAGTCGTTTCTGGTGGCTTCTGCTGTTTGCAGAAGCTGGAATACCATTTCCACAGAAAGTGGTTAAATTGCAAAAGTGTCTTTTTCTGCCTACACTAGTGATCGTAGGCAAACGCAGTGGAAACAATAAGTAACAATTCAATCAATTTGTGCCCTAATCTGGCCGGGTCTAAGGTGGATTAGAAAACATTGGAAAATTGTGGCGCCCCTTTATCCTTATCCCCAGTCCCGGGGCGTTCAATAAAATAATTAATAGGGGGCCCCGGGGGGCTGTTGTGAAGCCTTCACGCCGCTTATATTCAAATTTCCAACGTGCCTGTTCGGCGCGCTTTCGGCATAGCAGGATTATGTCGTTTAAAGCGATTAACTTAATGTAGATATCCAGGGTTATTAAGGGAAATTGATTTATGCGTAGGTGTATCCGAATGGAAAATATGGGGGATTTAGTCGGAACCGTTCAATATTCAGCAGCCATGTCAATTTTCCAAGTTCAACATGCTGTTAGTTGAAGTAGAAGGGAGTTTTTCGGGATTTTTTGCGCCAGAAGCAATAGAAGAAATTCAAAAAATTAAAATAGAAGATAACGACATCAGCGGTTGTAAATTCGCCTTTAATGCCTGCTATTTCTTGTGGGCAAAATCAGAACACTAACTGTTCCAAACAGGTACTGTGAGTCCCAAATGTCTAAAACTCAGCCGTGTATTTTTTCATCGATAATTACTAGCGACGATTTCTTTCAAAGCCCTGTCTTCAATTTTCTTTCAAAGGCGATCAACAAACTTCTCTTGCATGTATTTAACCATGTCCGGAGTTTTTGCACGCCCTTCTTCGAAACTTCTCTTGCAACACCTGCAGAACGGCAACAAATACTTTCGGTTTCAGATAGCCCCACAAAACGAAATCTATCGGATTTAGGTCTGGCGATCTACGAGGCCATTAAGTAGATTCTCTCCTTCCTATCCACCGATTGGAACAGGTTTCATCCACAAATGTGCCCTCAATATCTGTTGCTCTTACGCTCACTACTTCGCACTACACGTTTATTTTTTGAGGGTCCTAACTGTGAAACTGCGTCATCCAATGCGGATTTTCCTTTTGTAGGTTTACTTATCCATTAAAACCAAACGTGGCTTCATCGGAAAAAAACATATTTTTTATTCCAAATCAAAATTAATTCCTGGGTTTCAGGAATCAGGGTCATTTATTGTCTTTATTTATCAATTAAAATACGTTTCGGTGTATTTTTCCACCATCATCAGTTTTTCTAAAATAACATAATTAAAAAAAAAATTCATTAATTTAAAAAACAATCACAGTTCATCAACAGCCTTATCATATCACACATTAAAATACATCACAATTGCAAAAACTTTAAAACAAGTTCTATTCACAGATATATGGAGTAGCAATGGGTTCTCCCATAGCAGCAACAATTGCAAATTTGGAAGAACAAATAATATCTAAATTAAACTATAAGTGTGAATTTTTTAAACGATATGTGGATGTCTGCATAATGTGCCTCCCAAAAGACAAAATTCAATATACACCAGATAAGTTTAATGCCTTTCATGACACCCTAAAGTTTACTCTCGAAGAAGATAAAGGAAATTCTATAAACCTTCTAGACCTAACAATTAATTATGATAACAACGGGGAAATCAAAACAAATTGGTACACAAAGGAGGTATGGTCTGGTAGGTATCTGAATTATCAATCGTACGCTCCAATAAAATATAAAAAAGTGTAATAACGGCACTTACAGATACAGCCATTAAATTGTCACATTGGGAGTATAGAACAAAAAATATTGAAAAAATAAAAAATATATTATTAATAAACAACTATTCAAGGTCATTTGTTGAACCAATCATAAAGCAAAGGATAAATAAAATATACAATTCAACTAAACGGAAAAACATAAATAAAAGAAGAGAAGCTGATATCAAGTATATATCATTACCATATATTCCGGAAATTAACACAAAAATAAAAAATATATTCAAATAATATCAACATAGCAGAAAAAACTAAAAACACCTTAGCAAATGAATGTTTCACAAAATTTAAACCTAGAATTGACAAGTTAGACACGCCTAATG
>NW_026018508.1:16106667-16134830 GCF_020466585.1 Dendroctonus ponderosae
AGAAGAGTCCATGAAATGATACAGATTAAAAAACATAACAATGCTATGGATTTCAGATCGGATACCGACAATCTTAGCTCAGTATATCATACATTAATTAAATGAAGTAAACATAGAATATTCACTAACACCCGGTATATTGAAGAATTTTGCAAACCAAAAATAATATTCTCAGAATTCAAAGACCAATAGATGAAAGTAAAAGAAATCAATATAAACAATATTTTATTCGCTTTGTGTCCAAAATGGACAAAATTAATACTCCAAATGTATGCCAAGGCTTAAAGCAGCAACAACGCTACACGTGTAAGTAAAAATATTTAAATATCTGAACAAAGAATTCTAGTCTCTTTCCAAATTTGATTGTCCTGACTAATCACCTGTTAGGCCTAATTAATTTTAGAATGTTTTAAAGTGTTGCAATTGTGATGTATTTTAATGTGTGATATGATGAGGCTGTTGACGAACTGTGATTGTTTTTTAAATTAATGATTTTTTTTTAAACTATGTTATTTTAGAAAAACTGATGATGGTGGAAAAATAAACCGAAACGTATTTTAATTGATAAATAAAGACAATAAATGACTGAAACCCAGGACTTAATTTTGATTTGGAATTGAAACACAGTCAGGAAAGTATATACAATGATATATTTTTTATGAATTTTTATCTAGATTGCACATGTTTCGTATGCTTTGACAAAGCTCATTTTGCCTTTCAAAATCCTCTTCAAATCACTCTGGCGCTTCAATATCTTTCTCTGGATGATATTTGTGTTTTCGAAATATTCGGTGAACAACCGATCTCCGCATGTGTAAATTGGCCCCAATCTGCAAAAGCGGGGTACATGGATTTTCCTCCAAATAAAGTAAAGCGGAAAGTTGTTCATTTTCATCTCGAGCGGAACGTCCAGATTTAGGAAAATCTCTTACATGCCCAAATTCTATTTATTGAGTTTTTATTCTATCCTCCACCTTTTGGCATATGGACAGACGTCTTACGATGAATTGATGAAATAATTCAGCGACTTCTATTTGGGTCCGTGTTCACCAAACCCAAGAATGCAGATAATCTCGATTTTTGCTCGTTCCGTTTACTTCACCATTTCGAAGAAAAATCACATATAAAAATGGGACTCACTGGAGACATTTCGACGTCTTAAAAGTGGTGGCGTCAGATTTATATAAAAATATATTTTCATCAAGGAGTTTTTACCTACTGCTAAGAAGGCCCACTTGACAAAACTAGCTCACCTATTTTCGTGCTAATCAAGTTTCGTTGGATTTGCGTCCGGACACACTCCATAAAACCCCTATGACAATTTCTCTAAAAATTGCACAATAACGTGGAATTTTTGGCAACAAACCACATCGAAAACATCAAGAAATCAGTCTGGGGAGTTACCGAAACCGCATCGACCACAATGTGTGAATGCATACAAACGGCAGCTAGACACGTACTTCTCACAGTCATGCTGCGACGATATCATCTTAGGACATGCAAACGATAAATATGAATGCTTTCGTGTGAGAAGAACGTTGATGGCTTTCGATTGTTGCCAATTCCGAAACTGATTTATCGGCTTTAAGGTGCTTCTACATCTGGAATGTGCAAAAATCTTCCGCTAGTTTTTTATGAGCTATCTATTGGGGTCATCAGTCACTTTTGTATGTAAGGATAAAGAAGATTTCGGTCAATTTGATTTTATTGCAAATTTTGAAGACATAGTGGGAGACAGTTGAGTCATTGACTTAGGAAAGTTGACGATAAGCAAAGCAGTCAGTGTTGAATAAAAAAAGTTAAAATCGATGTGTTTTTTTTTCAGGGATCCGACGCGGCAACCTGTGAGGTAAGTGAGCAAAAAACATCGAACTGAAAACTTAGCTGAACCCCATTAGGCCTGATGGGCGCAGTCTTACAATGGGAAAATCGAATGCGAGGGCCCATTTTCAGCGACAGAATCCATTCGGCCTGTCGCAATAACTAAATTAAATCCGTCAATTGCAAATATCTGGTAATCCTCTGTCCCCTTATAAAATATAAATCTGTATATGGAATGGAATGTGACGAGGTTCACAGCGGGATTTGAGGGAGAATTCGAACCCCTGTCGGCGGTATGGAGGTGTTCAGTTAACACGGCCTTAAGCCGATAATAAAATTTTATTTAGTCCATCTCGCACTGTCGATCAATCATTCGACGTCGATTTAATGGCATAATTGACGTCGGTATGGTGTTCAATTTTTTGCGCTTTAAAAAACCGAAATTTTGATGCAACACATGGGAATTGAAATTGAACTTTTGCACTTCAAATACATTCATCTCTTGGAGCGTATGACAAAAGCTGGCAAAAAATTGCTACAAATCGGAATGTCGCTTCTCCAACATTTTGCCCTGGACTCAGAACGTTCCAACTCCGCCGATTCGACCAATTCGCCAGCATAAATCCAGGAAAAACTCTTTCATTATTGATATTATCGTTGCTCTCATAGACCGGAAAATATTCGGCCGTTAGATTTTTTATCGGGCAATCAATTTGGGCGGCCCAATAAATCAGACTTTGAATCCCGATATGAGGGGCATGTTGCTCCGGCTATTGACCGCCCGAATATATGTAACATCCGAAGCTCCATAACCTTTCAACTTTTCCGATATAAAAGCTGCAATAAAATTCACCTTCCCGTATCGGCGCCGATCCATCAAATGATATTATCGGTTGACTATTATTGCGACTTTCCGCTACGAAAGTCATAATATGAGGCCGAAAAAGAAATGTAGAACGCAGCGAAGGGCTATCGGTCATAGTGGTCTTTGTTGCAGGGCTTATTCAAGCTGGATGGTGGCACGCGACTAAATTGATTTCTCGTTGATGATCGATAAATAATTGGGTTGTTTTTTCGGTGCAATCTTGAGGAGCGGCAAGTGAATATTTGGCTTTAAGAGTTGCAAGATGCTGAATGATTTCTGAAAAAAAACTACACAACACGTATTTATGTTCTTCTTCCTCTGCTTCTTTTCCATAAAAGCACACACATGGCTCACGCCTCAGTGGAAGTTCAGAATCAGAATCAGAGTTCATTTCTTCGTTTCAGAAACACCTTTTTTCCGAAACAGCATTTTTGCTTCCTGGATAAAGCAGTGCGTTCGATTTGAACCATGACTGGTCCTTTTCCTAATGCTTCTTCTGCTGTCGGTAGGAAGTTTTCGTTCAGTTCCTTCCATGCGTCCTCTACATTGTCCTCGATTCCAAATCAAAATTAATTCCTGGGTTTCAGTCATTTATTGTCTCTATTTATCAATTAAAATACGTTTCGGTGTATTTTTCCACCATCCATATGTATATACAATTGTCCTCGATGTTAATGCAGCTGTGATTTATTTTTTTTATTCATTCTGTTTATTCTTGGTTGGGCTCAGTGATACGCAGCTACTATAAAGTGAGGACAACTTTTGCCTAAACAAACTCCCGTTGAGCGATTTTTGTCCATATCTGGTTCCAACAATGCAAATCTGGCAGGCAAGTTAATGGCAGAAACGTAATAGTGTATTTTTTGGTATAATTAAACGCGGCCATCGAAATAAAGAGATACTTTGCAAATGAGATTTTAACGTAACTTTAATTACTGGCAGGCTGCGGACCAGTAAATCACGACCTAAATCGTTGTCCAGGGACAGTTGCCCTTAAAAGCAAGATGTTATTATGTAAATCTGGACCCGTAATATTGTCGGTGGACAAACGCAACGTCTCCCCATAGACCCGATGGAAAATTAAGAGGCAAAATGGGCTTGAATTTGCAAAGTGAATGGGGGCCGATTGATGGGTGCATAATTGGCTGTTTTACCTTTACGCATGTAGCACGTCCATGCAGTTGACAAATTAATATCGAATTTTAATTAATTCAACACCCCATAGATTGGCTTACATCGGAAACATGACATCGCGACTTGAACTCCGAATTTTTTAGCACCTTCTGGTCAGCGGAACAAAGAGGCGCAAGCAGGTGTTTGGTTGGACAACCAACTCGCCAGCCTGCTTGCATTTTCGTTTGTTGAACAAATCCTCCAGTTTTTCTTCTGCAAATTCCGCCAAGATCGCTCTGAGGGTGGATGGGAAAAATCCATAATTGCTTCAGTTCCCTTCCATATTAATCAGCCGATGAGTTAGTTTCTAGAATTGGATTACGAGATCTCTCAATTATTCAAAATTTTGTCTCTGCACAGTATGCTAAATTGTGGCCTGGTCGTTAGACTCTAGCACTAAAACCGTTTATAGTTTCAAGTTTTCGCATATTTCACATGGGGGGAAAATCGGCTCGGTGGTTGCGATTGGTACGGGAAGCTGGCGAATTTTCATTTGGTATATTTTTATATTGATGAAAATCTTCAGAGGTCTAACATGCGTTAACACCTGGACCAAATTCCTCAAATCACCAAATGTTCAGGAACTTTGATCTCATCAGTATTATCTGGAATAATGTTGCTCTGTTTTGAAAGTTTAATTGATGTTTTGCCTTGAATGCGACAAATATAAATTAAAACAGTGATTTAACATATGTGGCGTCGATGATACTCGGAAATAGAGCATAAAAAATCGTGATGGCAAAGATGACAGATAAATATGGAATGCGATTTCCATACATTAATATTAATATGGAATATATCATAAGCGCTATTTATCACTGACATAGATTCCCTGAAACATATAGGTGGCACGTCAGCCGTTCATTGTCGATTCCGGTAAAGCTTCGAGCTCGAATTTATTCATACTGAATGTGAAATGTTTATGAAACGAAACGTGTATAAGTTCGTATATCATGGACATTTCAGGTCGAATTGGAGAAAAATCGAGAAAAAATCCGAATAAGCTCGCCGTACGGATAAAACCCCGGACATAAACAGTGCAGTGGCGAGCCGAACTAATGACATACCGTAAATTTCAACATGGAATAGAAATTATTCCACTTTAAATGCCGACAGAATCTGTTCCATTCCACCTGCCCTGACAACTTGCGTGCTGCACCTCGGGCTTAAAATAATTAATAACCCGCTAACAAACGCAGTGAATAATTTTAATAAATTGCCACCCAGAGGCGAACCTCAGCTTATAAAGCCATATGGTAAGACTTAATTGCTTACAACTGAGCTATCACTTAATCAGCGATGAAAAGCCATGAAGCATTTGCTTTTAATACCGTTTGACAACCAATTGCTCTCTTCGGGACAAGAAAATTATAGAAGATCCAAAGCTGACAACAAATTTTAACAAAAAAAAATGCTTGGAAGATTCGGCCTAATGTAAATTGAATTAAAACCGAAATTTTGCGGTTGAGAATCGGATGCAAATGACTGCGAGTATATTTTCGATTGAATATGCCCCTGATGATTGACGGGTGAGGAGCGGCGATGTTCATTTGCAAATGACTTCATTTCAAACTTCTGCCGAAGCCATCAATTCGAGCAATCTTCGTATTAAAAGGGTAGCCTGAATATGTCTCCCGATCGACGCAATAATACGAACTTAAGGGTATAATTTTGACAGACATTGGGGGGTTGATTCGGCGGAAGAAAAGGACCACCGGCAAACAGGCGTTCTTTAATTTAGATGTCCGTTCGACGAACCGAGCGGGGAGTTGGAACAAAGGAGTTTGCCTTTTCAACGAAAATATTTTTGATTGATTCCGCTAGTATTTTTATCTCTTTGTTTGCATTGTGTGTTTTGTATTCTGGATGGTTTTTTTTGGCTCTGATCTGGCTAATTTAACTAAACTCCTTTGCGGCGACGGATGCTTTATGTTAAATGATTAATCAAGGAAGCAAACAGAAAACGCACGGAAAAATAAATCGAATCTATTGTTGTCAAGTAGTGCTAAAAGCGATTGGAGAAGCCCAAACTCAAACCCAAATCCGATATCGTTTCGAATAAAACCCTACGTGTAAAAATAGCTGTCGCCTCAAATATTGTGTTTTAGAGAGTGGATATATGAAAAAAGGTCTCGAGGGGAAGAGCCAGTGATTTTGGACAGTGGAAAACTGAGTGCAATCGACCCCAGGGACCGGCAAACACCCTCCAGGACAAGTTATTGAATATTCGTGTCTCCTCCGATAAAATCGGTATCGGTATCTCCTTTTTATGCAAAGAATATCCAATCTCCGTTATGCGCGGAATTATTTATGAGTTCTGGAAAATGTACACACAACGCGGCGGTTTGAAAGGAAAATATTCAATAAAACTTTTACGGAGCTCGGCGCAATGCTTTTCTTGACAGGATAGGGGTGAATTCAGACGGTATTCATACATATAAAAGGCGCAAACTGGCTCGGAATCTGACACGTTTTCATTTTTCGCTATGAATTTGCCGAAAAGGCACATTTTATTCGTTGAATCAGTGTCTGGTTTAGGTGGCTTTCCTACCTTTGGATCAAGCTTTCTCACGCTCAAGAACCCATTTTTATATTAACAAAAGCACGCAACTTTATTTCGGCCACTCTGTACAGCAGTCATGGGGAAATTTACAACGTAATTTTTTATACAAAAATTACAAGTCGAATGTACGAATTGGCCTTCAATCATTTCACTCAATCTGACCGACAGACCAATTTTCATAAAATTTCCAAAATGGGATATTTTTCTGCATTGTTAAGGAAAGGTAAAAAATTTAAATTTTGCAACTGCACTACACAAAATGCATATTTTTTCCAAATATTACTAAATTCGGGCAGTTGATACATTTTTCGGAAAACGTTCAAATTTTGCACACTCCAATCGGCACCATTCCACCTCCGCTTAAGAGTGCGTAACTTCCAAATCCGACATATCCTAAATCTGAATTTATGTATTTTTATGCCTAAGAATTTAACCTACTCAATACACAAATTTCACACGCACTACAAATTAATTTCCGGGTAAAACCCCAAAGGTATCATTAAAAAAAATTGCTGGGAGGTGCGCCTTTACTTGCGACACTCTGTACAACAACTCTTCAGGTATCAAAGGGCGAGATTCTTTAAATAGAAGACAACAAAAATGTGTGGTTTTGCTAAACATTGGCCGATTAAAGAAAGTTATTGATTTTCAGCAAATTTTTGAAATTACCCATTTTTGGAAAATGTGTATGAAGAAGCTTAAAAAAAGTCGTAATTTTCGAAAACCATGGAATTGGAACTGGAAGCTTTGCAAAAGTATAACAAAAGCTCGGGTTTCTAATTGGGAAAAATTTTGCGAAATTCTGTCGTCAAACTAATTTTTTGAACATGTTTGTTACCATGTTTCGGAATAGTGCAGCTTCATATTTGAACGTTCATAATTTCATCATCAAAGGTAGAATTTCTAAACCTTGCAAGCGCGTAAGACCTAGAAGCACGTTATTGGCAAATATCTCCAAATTCAGCCTCGAAAACATGTTTTCCAATTTTTTATCGTATCTCAAGAGAGAATTCACTGAATTTCGCATCTGGCCCTTTAAAAACCCGCAACTCCAAAATGCGACATCATTGAAATCGGAAAATCTGCAAGTTTATCCGTTCAAGTTCAAGTTTATCGTTCAAGTTTGACTCTCCCTTATCAAATTACACCCACATCAGACCTCTAAGATAATTTTTAAAATGCTTCAAAACTGCTCATGTTCCAAGGAGATTCTGAATTCATTCTCTGATAATTCCTTTAGAACTTTAAACTTGGACACTTTTGAAACATCGTCTGAAAAATATACAGGGCGTTCTAGGAGAAAAAGGGGGTTGAATGATTCAAACGCTTTTCTTTCCCTCTTGCGGTCAATATATTTCACGCACTTTGTATAATCTGCCTAGCAGAAAACAGTGTCTGTTTGTTTGGCCTGATTGGCTTGATTTTTCTGTTTCTTTGCAGTTAATGACGTTGCAAACAACTTAACTTTGTTTTTGTAAATTTTTTCAAAAATGTTTCCATTCTGGGAGAATAAGACAGTAAAATTGCTCACCATCCTCTAGAAGGAAAGCGCCCAATAAATTCAGGTTGTTGAAACAACAATAAACGCTGACGACAAATGAGGGAAAAGACATTTTTTGAAACAAACTGGGGAATAGCAAGTAGGCGAACGATTAGTTGTTGGTGCAAGAATGGCTAATTTCGCTCATAAAAAGGTTGAAGATGACGCGGAAAATTTGGCCACTTGACTGATGAGACGATGCAAAAATCAATCAATTTAATAAAGTGGCCGGTGGCCGCGAGCTGGTAACGCCCTATAAATTATTTTTTCGACACTTATTGAAGGTACATCGACGGGTATGACAAGCTACAAGCGAGTTAACAAGTAAGAAGTCAACAACATAAGTGCCGTCGGCTTGTTATTATCTTTTCCCAACACGGGCAATCGAGAGAAAAAAGAAGTTGAGTCGGCCATAATCCGGGTACGGGTACGGTCGACAGACATGCGAGAGTGTGTCTTGCATTGCATATTATAATGGTTTTTGATCATAAAGAGCTCGACAGCCGAGTACCTGAATGCGAAAAACTCAAACATAATTAATTGTCGTTTGTACCTTGGCTTTTTTCATAACGAGGGAATTTTTATATGTGGCTATCGGGTTTTTGCTCGCGGGGCAGCACGACATACCATTTTCTGTTTTGGCTCAGCAGGACCCATTTTTTCTGTCCAAGTCTGCCACTCGAAACCCTAATCCGAATTCTAAACGCAACTTCATTAACATTCCCTAAGTGTGGAGACCGAGGAACAGCTCTTTCACGAGCAATATATTTCAGTTTCTTATCAATCGAAGGGTAAGCCCGAGCAACTTCACCTCATAATCCGTTGTGAAGAAGTAATAAAGCAAATCCGGAAGCAATTCCGTTTCGGTAATCCTCGGCGACCGCTATCTTTAACTTTTCTGGATGATAAACAATAGGAGCAATATGTGCGAGTGGTAGAAAAGATGCTGCTGCTGCGGCTCCGCAGAGATTAAAGGGGCCTGCTTGGCAGTTGGTGCAGATAACAAACGCAAACTAATCCCAATAACAACATTAAATACGGCTCCAATTTCCCGCACTGTGGATTCGGCAATTCGCCGCAAACTCTCTCGGACACCTAAGAAACCCTCCAGTTCTCCCCCAAAACCCTCCCTCTCCATTCATGCCGCAGTGCACGGGAAAACTGGTACTTTGTGTTGCGGTTTCACCGAAACATGTTAATTACCTGTCCGTTAATGGCGCGATTTTATATCTGCTTACCATTTCACATCAGTGTCTTTCAAGTCAAAAGACTAAAACGATTTGAAAGGTTCTAAGTGTGTACTTTTGACTGAAAAAAAAACATTATCAAAAATTTGACCACGTCCGTTTCAAAAATCTTCTATTACAGAACAGGAGCCACTTGAAATTGTAGCATTCGCTCGAATTTGAATATTCTGATAAAATAGCTTAAATGGTTCAGATTTTTGTGGTTTTCGTATATAATTTTATATATTTACATGTATAAAATTGATGGGTTTGCGAAACAGCACCTGAAAATCATTAAACAGGACAAAATTCTAATTTTTTTCAGTCGAAAATTGACGGTCATTGCAAAACTGCATCTTTTCTTCTAAAATATCGTAGCTTCTAGTACAGAAACGGTATCAGCTTGAAATTTTTACAGTCTACAGAAGAAGCTCGAACCCGAACCTCCTCTGAAGATAATTTAAGTGGCGCTAAATTTTCAGATTTTTGCGGCTTTAGTAAATAGATGTTTAAATTGACGGTTTTTAACAAACTACATTTTTTGCCTTAAAAAATCTAACTTTTAATACAGAACTGGTAGCTATAGGAGGGCCTAAAATTGGAAATTTTCACAGAACTGCACGCTCTGCTTTAAAAATTCACAACTTCTAACGTAGACCAGATAGCTCTGTGAAACTTTCATAATCTATAGAAGATATCTGAGTCTCAATATCCTGAGAAACTAGTTAAAATCGCGCGAAACTGGGATTTTTGCGGTCTTACTAAATGAGAGTCTAAGATTTTCACAAAACTGAAAATTTTGCCTTGCAAATGTCTAATTTCTGATACAAAGCTGGTAGTTACTTGCAATTTTTATACTCTATGAAAAATCTTCAAATCTAAACATCCCCTAAAGATAATTTTAATGGCAGAAAATTTTGAGTTTTACGGGTTTAGTAAAAAAAAGTGTATTATTAACGGTTTTTATAAGGGTTTGAAGTTGCCCGGTTTTGGAAAACTACAGCCTCTGTTTAAAAATTCGTAACTTCTAACGTTGCGCAAGTAGCTCTATGAAACTGTCGCAGTCCATAGAAGAAAATTCAATGAAATTGTGAGGAACTCGAATTTTATCGACCTTTGTAAATAAGGGCCTAAAATTGAAAATTTTCACAGAACTGCACGCTCTGCTTTAAAAATTCACAACTTCTAACATAGACCAGATAGCCCTATGAAACTTTCATAATCTGTAGAAGATTCTTGAGTCTAAATATCCTGGGAAACTAGTTCAAATCGCGAGAAACTGGAATTTTTGCAGTTTTACTAATCTTACTAAATGAGAGTCTAAAATGTACGGTTTTCACAGAACTTCATACTGTGCTTAAAAAATTCATAACTTCTAACATAGATGAGCTAGCTTCATGAAACTTTCGGATTCCACAGACCATACTTGAATCTGAAAATATCCGGCAAAATTCATTCAAATCGCGCCGATTTTGTATTTTTTTGGCTTTAGTAAATAAGGGTCTAAAATTGACGATTTCAGAAAACTGTATCTATTGTTCAAAAAATGCTAACTTCTAACACAGCGCTGGCAACTAATTGAACTTTTTACAGTCTCTAGAAAAAACTACAATTTGCACATTTTCTCAGGATCATTTAAATGGCACTAAAATCTGATTTTTACTGCGTGCGTAAATAAGCGTCTAAAATTTACGGTTTTTACAAAACTACATCTTAGCTGTAAAAAAATACTCACTTCTAATACAGAGCTGGCAGTGACTTTAAATTTTCCCGGTCAATAGAAAAAACTTTGGTCCAAATATCCTGCTAAGACAATTTGAGCAGCAATCAATTCTGATTTTTACTGGTTTAATAAATAAGAGTTCTAAAATTGGCGGTTTTCACAAAACTGAAAATTTTGCTTTGCAAATGTCTAATTTCTGATACAAAGCTGGTAGTTACTTGCGATTTTTATATTCTATAGAAAATCTTCAAATCTAAACATCCCCTAAAGATAATTTAAATGGCAGAAAATTCCGAGTTTTACGGTTTTAGTGAAAAAAAGTGTATTATCAACGATTTTGATAAGGGTCTGAAATTGACCGTTTTTGGAAAACTGCAGCCTCTGCTTAAAAATTCGTAACTCCCAACGTTGCGCAAGTAGCTCTATGAAACGTCGCAGTCCATAGAAGAAACTTGAATAAAATTGTGAGGAACTCGAATTTTTCCGACCTTTGTAAATAAGGGCCTAAAATTGAAAATTTTCACAGAACTGCACGCTCTGCTTTAAAAATTCACAACTTCTAACATAGATCAGATAACCCTATGAAACTTTCATAATCTGTAGAAGATTCTTGAGTCTAAATATCCTGAGAAACTAGTTCAAATCGCGAGGAACTGGAATTTTTGCAGTTTTACTAATCTTACTAAATGAGAGTCTAAAATGTACGGTTTTCACAGAACTTCATCCTCTGCTTAAAAAATTCATAACTTCTAACATAGATGACGTAGCTCCATGAAACTTTCGCATTGCACAGACGATACTTGAATCTAAAAATCTGGCAAAACTCATTCGAATCGCGCGGATTTTTTAAATTTTTCGGGTTTAGTAAAGGGTCAAAATTGAAAGTTTTTTAAAACTACATTGGCTGCTGTAAAAATTCCGAAATGCTAAAGCAATACAGAAATCTCCTTGATATTTTTACAGGCCATAGAAAACACTCCAAGCTGAATATTCCCTGAAACTAATTGAGGTGGTACCGAAATCTCATTTTTGCGGTCTTACTAAATACGAGTAGAGCAATTCTTCAAAATTGCATAATCTGTTCATCATCAAAATTCCCAACTTCTAAAAATAATTGATTCAATCACTAGCTTTCAGAAATGCGTCAATTTCCGTAGCCCAAACGGCGATATGCCAAGCAGAAACCCCAGCAGGCATAGTCATAAAATAATGATTAAAAAATCTGAGTTTCCCCATTTCTCCTGACAAGGTTCGTTTCATTAATCTGTTCTGGAATATCTGGACCCCAGTGTAAGCCGGATTAGGTAAAAACAGCAAAGATACATTATTGAATATTGCAGATCGAGGACTTGCTACATTACTGGACCGTGTCTGAGTGCTGCTTAATTATTCAGCAATCGGTTTTTTCCAATGTGTTTGCTCGTTTTGATGGGGACCGGGAACAATTGCCGTGTGTGAGTGAAATTGGCCCAAATTTGCAATAACTAATAAAAAGTCTTCACGTAAAATCCATTTCTGGGAAATGCTTTTCCTGTCGAAGGGCGATTTCAATTTATTGGGGAATTTTCCGCAATATTTCCCGAGTCAACAAAAAATTTATCCAATATCCTCAATTTGTGTAATATGTTTATGATATCCTCGGGCTGACCCTTGCAACGCTCTGGAATTGCCGATGGATTCGAATTGTGGGGAAACCAGTGGTTTAAACCCATAGATCGTATTTTGGAGCCCCGATACTTTGACTATCATCATGTCATTCGAATTCTGGATCACTCACGAGCAATTTTGGCGCAATATGGGTTATTGAATAAGCATTTTACGAGTCTATCGGCTGACCGGCCATATCATAAGTCAGGCGGATAGGTTCACCTCTTAGGTGATTAGGGCCATTTTTCTCAGATATAGCCCCCACGTCAAAACCCACTGAAATATAGATACAGGAATAAACGTCAGTCGGTTATATATGGCCAATAATTTTTTGAGAAACGTATCAGTTTCACTGATTTACGACCCTGATTTTTCCGTGCATTATGGTAGGTTTTGATCAATTTGTTAATGGAATTAAGTTTCTCGGGCTTTTTCCCCGTGGTGGAAATTTTTCGTGAGGTTTCGTAAGCACAAGCGGCACCCTCAGAGGGGTTTCGCGGTTTTCGCTACTTCTTCAGGCAAACTGGGGTTTTAATGGCAAAATTTCACCATAAGCGAAACGGACAAAATTAAAATCCTCAACATAACCCAGTTGGAAGGAACGAGTTGGCAGTCGAAATGGGCATACGAATCCAACTAAAAGAAATGTACTCCACCCAAATAATAAATAGCCCTAATTCATCAGCGGCCAGAAACCGTGCCTTTACAGGCTTTTGTCTGGCATTAGTCTAAATATAGAGTAGACAAAACACACTTATTTTATCATACAGCTAGTTTCCCTAAATATGTAAATAAGAATGATATTTTCCCCGGGCTTTTAGACCCTGGCCATAAATTGTTAACTAAGAAGTTGGGGAGGCATTCGCTACCAAACAGATGGTGTTAACGACAAGAAATGCACTTTTACAAAAATGTGTATAATTGGCAAGATTTTTCCCGAAACGAATTAATTGTATTGTTAGTCGTTTTAGGAACTAATCCTGCAACTGAACCACATTTTGTGATCGGCCGGCCACAAACGGTTGTACGCAATTACTCAACCAGCGGAAAGTAAAAAATTATAATAGCCAGAAGCCATTAATTGTAAATGTTAATTATTAAGCCTCCAGCAGCTTCTTGCCGCAAAAGTAAAATTCTGATAAAGCCTAATTAAATTTAATTTATACTACTTTTGGCGAATTAGTTCCACGTGTTTGCTGAACACAAAAATTAGTTGTACTTTTTGAAAAAAACATTTAATAGAACGTTTTTGCATTGTGAAATGAATCTACTGGAAAGATTAAAAAACCAGATGTTTGAGAGTCAATAGAAACTCAACGTTTTGGGAGGAATTTGCTTCTACTGCAGCTTCATTATTCATTAATAGTTCCGGATTTCCAGTTTTTTTCGAAAATGCAATTTTGTTGCCGAGTGGTTGCTTGCAACCAAACCGAATTTTTCAGGTTCAGGTTTGAAAATCGATGAAAAAAGCCGTATTTATGCGTGAAATGTGATGCGATTGTAGCTAAAAACTGTCTGTAAAAATCGTAAAAACTGTAAAATCGTCGATAGATCTTGCGGCATTCAGATTTTCACTTTTGTGGAAATTTGATTTTTTTTATTAAAAAAAAAACGGGCGTTTTAGGCTCAAGTTTAAAAGTCTAGGACAAATCGAAGGCAGGTCTGCATATGAAACTTTAAGTAGGCTTCAATTGGTTTTAGTGTGGGAAGATCCCAATTTTTGTTGTTTCTGAAGTTACAATTTTTTTCGATTTTCGATTGGCAAACTCAGGTTGTTCTGAGAACCGCACTTTTTAGGGGTCAGTTTGAAAGTCGATCAAAAATTAATGCAAGCTTGAATATGAGGAAAATTTGATGATATTGTAGCTTGATGACCTATTAACACCGTGTACAAATTGCAGATTGAAATTTCCTTTTTTGCCGAAATTATGTTTTTTTCCTGACTGGTTGTTTGTTTCGAGGAACCGCACTTTTCACGCGCACTTTTGAAATTCGATTAAAAATTAACGCAATCGGGAATACGAAGGGGTTTTTTTGCTGTCGTAGCTTGATGGCTTGTTAATACATTGTAGAAATTGCAGCTTGAAATTTCCCTATTTTTCGAAATTAGACATTTTTTCCCGACTGGTTGTTTGTTTCGAGAACCGTACATTTCAGGCGCAAGTTCGACAGTCGATCAAAAATTAACGCGAGCCCGAATGTGAAGCAATTTTGGGCCAGTTGTAGCCTGATCACTTATGCAAGCATTATAAAAATTGCAGGTCAAGATTTTGATTCCTTTTTAGCAACTGATTTTTTTTTCGAATGGTTGGTTATATCGAGAACCGCACTTTGGGGGCGCAAGTTTGAAAGTCGCTCAAAAATTAACGAGGTCTCAAATATGACAATTCGGTATTATTGTAGTTTCACGTCCTTTAAACAGTTTGAATAAATTTTAGGTTGAGATTTCCACTTTTTGCCAAATTTGCTAATTTTTCCGACTGGTTGTTTGTTCCGCAAACCGTCCTTTTTAAGCACAAGTTCTGCCAAATTTTAATGTTTTTCCCAGTGGTTGCTTATTTCAAAAACCGCACTCTTTAGACGCAAGTTGGAAACATTTTCGAAAATCGATCGAATCAGGCTTGATAAATCTAGCTAAATTTTGGTGTTTGCCTTAGTTTTTCATACTCTTCAAGCGGCACTTTCTAGGGAATTGAATTTTGAGAATGGGTGGACATCGGGTTTAATAACCCAAATATTTTCCGGTATTGATCAGGCCACTGTAAAAATAAGTGGAACGCATAAGCCGCCCTACGCAAAAGAAATATGAAAGGGCATATAAAAAGTTAAATGAACCGTCGGTGACAGTCAGATTGAAATGTATAGCCGCGATGGGCCAACGACTCTTTCTTCTTAGACAACTGATATTACTTGATGTATCACGGTCACTTCGCCAAGGGACCGAATGACCCTCCCCAAAAAGCGGAGAAAAAAACTAATGTAATAGTTTTATTACAGCGAAAAAATGCTGCGGGAAGATACTCTAGAGACACAAAAAGCGGATGCCCCTTTTCGGCTCGAATGAGGGAAACGACTAGGAAGGTGAATGAATAACTTTTGTTTTTTATGCATATTCCAACAGATGTTGAGACTTAATTTTATTCTCGTGTCGTTTGTTCTGGAGAGCGTAAAAATACACTCCAGCCCACAAAAAAATCCAGAAGGCGCAAGACTTTATTTTTGGAATTTTTCGTAGGTAGGTATGTTAAATTTTAAAATCCTTAATAGGCTCTCTTTCCCCCTATGTGATTAAGGATATTTTTCATTTTTCAACTAAAATTTTTTGGCAGATGGTGGGTTATTGCACAATAATTTCCCACTAATTAAAACCCAATTAATTCAGTTTTAACACGTCGAAATGGCCGACAACTGTAAAAATGCGTCCAAACTTCAGTTTCGTTTATCAGGATATTAAAATGTTTCCGCTGCTTGAGTCGTTAAACTCAATGAAATACCGAGCACGTTTAAATATTAACGGCACATACGGACAGTCCCATTTAAATAAGAATAAGTAATATGCCTAAATTATTAAAATTAGGGCGATAAATTGCGTTTCGGACAGCCAAAGGCAAATACACGCATTAGAATACGTACCCTGTGAATTCATTCAAATTAATTCAACATGGGTTTTTCACGGTTTTTGGTTGCGCGATGAAAATTTTATAGTGCTACTTTATTAGCTGGGAAATGATGGGAGGAACTATTTAGGGCCTATTTTAAAGGAAATATTTGGTATAATTGAGAAGTTTGATTAAAGAATCCAAGCAGGTCCCAGAAGGCAGTGGGTGCCACTTTAAGCAGACCTTGATGACCCTCTAATATCGAAACGTGAAACCTTTCTAAACAGCGCTTTAATGAACTGACCACCGTAGTCGCCCGGAGGATTTCTTAGAAAATTTCCGTTTCTGAATGGGACGCATTTGAATACCGTTTTTCATTCATAAATGACGCCGCCTGAAACTTAATCAACCGTCTAAGAAAGAAAACATATTCCCCAGTTTATGCGCAATTTTCCCATTTCCTCATAGGCATAAATATGTCGATTGGCAGTGGCTTTTATAGGTGAATTGTCTGGGGTGGCAGCAAAGTCCGAGGGCCATTTATCTGAGGATGAAAAATCCATTTCTGTTGGACTTATTGATATCACCCCGGGGGCTTTCGGTAATATTCGACCCCCGGAAAGTTATGATTCTGCTTCGCTGTTCACTTTAAAACTCATCTGTCAAAAAAGTTTCGCATTGATATTCTCAGTTCAGCCCACGCAAACAGTGGCAAGAAAGTGGAAAGGCTTTTTGTTTTGTTAGTTTTTTGATCCAAGTTGATGAAGTTTAGAAAAGGAGATTTAGATGGTTTCAAATGAGAGATGATTCATGATTATTGCAACTAAATTTTCATGTTTTCGTCAAAATGTGTAAATTGTAGATTCTTTTGAAATATGCACTAAAATTTTTCGTTTATCTTAAGAAAATCGCAAAACGGAATCGGCAACAGCTTTCGTTAACTCGAAAATTATTTTCAAAAAAGATTGCAGTCTTGCTCTAAAAACGAGCAAATCTCCGTAATTTGCATGTGATGTAATATGTAAGTGTAATGATTATGGGTAGAGGATGATAAATGGAGGATGGAGCGCCAGCTTGCAAAAAGCTGGTAAGAATGATCTGTAATCCACAAATCGTTTAGCTTGAACTCAGTTTAGTTTCCCGACGGGCTACTGAAGTTTTACAGATTCTTTATATTTTTCGCTGTTTGCTGTGCTGATTTCAAATAAGTTTGGCTTTTCACAGACTTCCTGCTGTACTAAACACATTTTTTCTATCTTTCCAGGTGGCACTACGCAGCTTTCGGTAAGTTTATCATTGCTTTGTCCCTGGTAGAACTTTTAGTCCCGTGTTTATCAACTCAGTTGTAGGCTGGTTTTGGTATCGATTTTTGTAGTTAATTTTTAATCCTTGGGGATATTTTGGGCGGTGTTGTATTTTTACAACAAGCTCAAATTAAAAAATTATTTACCAAATAGGGAAACACTGGATTGAGTCCTTTTACGAACTGACGCAATTAAGAATAAAAATCACGAACAAAGTTTAGCAATTCACATTGTCGGCGCATTTTTCTAATTTGAAATAAAATACATTAAAAAATCGTAAGCTAATAAAGGCAAAATGTATTGGGCCTTGAAAGTGTTCTGTAAATGCATTTGGTCAAAAATGGGCAAGCGTGAAGGCTTGTTGCAAAGAATTGGAAATAAATCAAATAAAAATCGCACAATTAACATTTTTCCTCAAAAAATCACCGAAAATGTTCCGGATATGCAATCAAATGATTCTTCATTAGAATGATCAACTTGAGCATTTTCAGGTGTATTAAAATGAACTCCTTGTATAAGGCGCGCCCCGTTAACATTAAAGCACCGTATATACACTAATTGCTTTATAATTAGTCCAGATATCTGCCATCTTTAATTCATTCACTTAAAAATCGGACAAGCAGGATTGGTGTAACGTGAAACCCATCGTCCATGGACTTGGACGTAAATGAGGCAGCTTGCGCTCTATCTCACTCGCGTTCCTAGATGGAACCGAAAGAGAGAAAGAGAGCCAAACTAGCCGATAAACTATTACAAAACCACCGAGATATGCATGTAATAAGCGGCCGGCTAGATGGGAAGATATGACTGTTGAGGTAATAAACGTGAACGCGGTTGGTGCTTTTATAATTTGTAACAGGAACGAAAACGAAAATTTATCATTGGGGCTGACAAGGGGGCGGCTGGCTTCCGCCTACGCTTACGTTCTCATATTGTATGCAAATCATAGGAATATGCACGATGGTTCGGTGCTAACGTCGCTTTTTAACAGACCGTGGAACTTGTAAATGGGAATTCTAATCCGATAAAAAATGGATTTTCCGAACATCACATTTGGGGCTTAACAGCTCTTATAATCAGGCGTTGATGAAGTGAAGGCTTCCAGCAATAAACTGTTTCAGTGAAGACTCCAAAACTCTTTCTAAAAACAGTTGAAGAAAGACGATCTGCTTTATTGCTGATTTCTATGTAGATATGGGAAATTGTTGCAGTGCAGCAAAACACCACTGAATTTTAAGCAGATTATTAGTTTTCTTTGCGAATTCAAAACCAATAGGCGGGCTCTCATTGTTTCGTGGTTGTAATCGTTTTAATTTGAACGGTTCGTCATGCTCACGAAACTGCGATTCCTCCACTTTCTTGTACGAAATCGAGCCCCCGGACAATCGGCGGAAACACTTACTGGCACTTTCTGCCAATACAAACATTAATTAAAACCGATTTCTTAATTCTCGCTATGAAGTACAATGATCTTTTTTCTATAAAATTATGCAAAAAAATGCCGTTACCACACGTTCGTTTAGCGGCCAAAATTTTTGCTATCAGAACAATTTCAGCTGTTCACCAGCAATCGTTTTGTTTGTATCAGTTATTGCCAGCAAAATCGGGGAAAACATTGTCTAGAAAAAGCCAGGCTCTTCTATAGTGGAGCATATTTTCATCCCCATATGGGAGGCTTCACTCAGACTCAACTGTGAAAAGACTACAAGAACTCGACAACCTTGACACCCTCAAAGCGAAGTTTTTCCAGACGTTTATATAACAAAATTTACTCAATCTAAAACCAGATTTTGGTCGTATAAACGGACTCATTCTGCAGAGATGTGTACCGGAAACTTAAGTTGTTTTGTGTGTGACCATACTCATATTATTTTTTTGTGTTTTTTCCTCTGACTTTTTCTGATTTTTCATGGTTGGTGCGGCACAAGTGGCAATAATTTGGAATGCTTTTGTTATGCTTAGCCATTCGGGCCCGACACTGATTTTGGCGCAAAAAACATTCCAAACTGTCGAATTTGTTGTTTATTGTTTTTAGTTCAGATTTGCGCCCGAAGTGTTCGGCGCAACTTCAACATTTTTTCTAGTCCAATGCTTTTAATGTGTCAATTTCTTGCAAAAGAATGACCGACTTCTCATTAAACTAATCCAAGCAATGCGGTTGACAAAAAGCGTATTTTGCAAAAAACTCCATGATGTATATCATAGGGAACCGAGTGTGGACGTCAGTCCTGTTAAATTATTATTATAATTACTTTTAATGCAGCGGTATCATGTTTCTGCGGACATGTTTATTGTTTTCACTGCCGTGGTTGAAGATACGACCGCAGTACCTTTTTCGTACCGCTGCTAAAATAAGAGAATCGGCCATATTTTGTCGATGCTTTTATGTTCGATATTCCCACAACGCCAAGCGAACAATACGGCCTGTGTGGTGTGAATTGGCATGCAAAAACGAAAAAAACCTGCTTGATTATTCGATTAATCGATTTGGAAAAAATGATATAAATGCAAGAAAAACCAACAGGCAAGCGCGCTCCATTAGCCCAGGATGCTCGTTTATTCGGATCGTTTACCCGTCTCCAACATCTGTTTAAGTTTCCTCTCTTGTATATTTAAAATCATAAAAATCAACATTAATGGAAATCAATCAAAAGGCGTTCCGATTGCGCGCCAGTCTATTTATTCAAAGAGCGATTATATCTTAACTGCGCGTGTTATGAAGTCGGTAAATAGACTCGAATCGAATACATACCACAAACATGAACCTTTCAAATGTTGAAATGTTTTATAAACATCCAAAAACATATGGATTTCTGGATAAAGTCTTTTGATTGGAGTCGATTTGGGGATCATTTATATATGCATTGCATTTTCTTTCATCGCATCAGTAGCGTCAATGAGACCGTCACTTTCACATTGAGACTGAGATCAATGGCTTCAGAACATCGAGAGTTTATTTTGGAACTCATCTTTTTCATGTGATAATTCGCAGCTGGATTCGTGCTTCGGGTGATTGAAATTCGAAATTTTACACTCAATTAAGTTGCGACGCTACTGAGTCCTATTAGAGCCTTGGCATCGTTTCGAATACTCTCCCCGATTAAAAAATAAATCAAGTTAATAAGTTCTACCTGCACGTTCTGATTAATTTTGCCTCTCACACTGTAAACGTCAGCAACACAATAATAAAGTTTAATTTAAGACGTAAATATTTAAATGAACTATTTTTTATTATTCCCGATTGGCAGAGTAATCGGAGTTACAGATCAGGAAGTGATTTGCTTCGACTCCATCGAATAGATTTCTGAATTCCTTGTTGTGTGGTGTTTTGCATTGCAATTATCAAATACAAGTCCGTAAATATTTAAACCTGTTATGTTATATAAAAAACATTTAATTTGGAGATCAAAAGCCGAGCTTTTATGCTCAAACTATTATAACTCCTGTGGCTGTGAAGGCATTGGGCAAAATCCTATTTAAAAACTGGCCACCAAAAATATCTTTGTCACTCAAGTTGAGCCCATAATTAGGGCGATACGCGCCCAAATATTCTTCGGTAATACCGGTGTCGTAAACACATATTTTATATAGGCGAGGTGTTAACAGGCCATTTGTCTCGGGTCTGCATCAATTTTTTTCCATCTTTATTCTGCAGGCACAAACCCAAAAAATAAAACCCCAACCAGTAGCGGAACCAGTGTGGCTTTTGCAAATTTTGACTAAAACTTCAGGGTTTTTTTTCCCAATTTTCAGTCGTTTTGATGGCTGGCTGCTCTTTGGGGGATCAGTAAAGCCGCTGTCACTGCAACGTATGCTTTATTAATGACTGCAGGCAAAGAGTAAACATTTGTCTGTCGAGGCGATGAAAAACGATGTTTCATATTCCCGAACGGCATATGAGGCCAAATATCTACCATTATAATGCCATTAATCAAGGGCTGTGCCCCGAAACAAGGGCCGAACACGTTAGATTAATAGTTTTTGACAAATAATGGTGATTTACTGCCACTTTTACGGTTACACGTATGTTAACACTTTCAGGAGATCATTTTCCATGCGATAAGAAAATGTGAAGGCGAATGTCGAACACTTTGTAGATGACGGTTTGAGACATGGAAATTTCTCTTTCGGACTTGAGCTTGTTAATTAGATTTGCTTTTTACGGGATCGTTATCTGCGCTCATTTATCGTGGCACTGTTTCGGTAACTGACTCCTTGCGGGAGTTTTCCGCTCTCCATTTCAAAATTTGCTTGATTACGTAATGGAATTAATGCGCAATTCTTGCAGGAAGCTTTTCCTCGGGTATTTGAAATATACAGGGTGATTGAATCGAGCATCCATTGAATTTGTGGTTAGTTTTTGGCTGCGCTCTTCAAAACTTGAAGTGTTTTGCAATTGGGAACGTGGATAAACTTTATCTTCCTTGCGGAGGCTCTAAAGCTGTCTAAAGGGCGTTGAATTCAACAAATAAATTACCAGGCTTGATCTAGAACTTTTAGAACTTTAGGCAGGCGTTTGAAATATTCTGCAGTGGTGGTTAGTTTTTTTGTTGCGCTCTTCAAAACTTCAGTCTATAACAATGTCGAGCGTGCATAAAGCTACTCTTCCTTGTAGAACCTTTAAATTCGTCCGATTTTCTCTATGAGAACGAAGTAGAATCCACGGTGTGTTGTTTATTACAAGCAAATTAATTCTTCTGAAGAAGAAAAGAAAAGTGAAAGTGGCTGTACGTGAGAGGCTGATTATTTAAGTCATACTGAAGGCAGATTTCGGATGCAACGCTTGAAATTTTGTCGAGTTTTACGGGAAAAGGCACTAAAATCAGGCAGATTTCCTTGATCTGAATCTTTTGCCGAACTGGGAGTCAAATGAAGTGTGCAGAAAAGCCACTCCTCTAGAGAAATGACGCCAAATTTTCATCAATCTGTATAAGATTGATTTTTCATAAATCAAATATGTTGAGCTGATCTCGCGACTTTGAACATGTTTCGTTCGAAGAAGGCCTCACAAAGCTGCACCGTTCAGGCTCAATATCAATATTTGAGATAAAAATTTCGATTTTAAGACATATTTGTTCTTTTTGTACAGGATGTTGTCAGTTTGGGTGGTCTTACTGAAACGTTCCCCTGAAAGGAGCCCTCTTGCATTTAAGCTACCGGGTATAGCAAAGGCGATCTAATAACACTTTCTCCGGTAAAACGAGTAGCCGTTTAGCTGAAGCACGATTTAAAAAAATTATGGTGATAAAGGCCCATACCGATTTATGATTATTATCGCGACGTAACAGCACATAATCGTTTCCAGTGATTTTATGGTCTTTGACGAATTCCGCGAATAATAAAAAGTAACGAGAGCTCGCTGGCTTGGCTCATCTCTTCCTGCATTATACCGGCCGTCATAAACAACGGAAAACTGTTTCCATATCTAAAAAGGATTTATTTACTGTCCTGTAACGCGGCTACTGCATAACGGCCGCACGGACCATCGTATATGGGATTGGGTCCATCCTTATTATCAATCCATCAATTTGCCATTACAGCGCCGAGTGGTGCGAGTGAAGTTTCCATTGATTGAAAACAATCATGTAACACAATTAAAATGATTCGGGCGGCTGAAAAATGCGGTTACAAACCTAATCGGTGATGGCGTGAAAATGAAATGGAATCGATGGAGATGGAAAGGGCCGCGCAAATTTAATTTCCTTTTATAAAATGAAAACAGAAGGGCGAACCGGAACGGCGCTAATGGAACAGAAGGTGTATAATATGTTGAAGTTTTTGCGAGATAATACGGATTATCCGGAGCTTCTTTGGGAATGTGTGAATCGTGTAGTGAGAGATTTGCCATTTGTAGTCGCTAATGGGTGCAACTAAGGGCCGACCGTTCGCTGGACAAATCCTATTTACACACCGGCTTCGTCAGCTGTCGCTGCTCGAAATTAGGAAAAACCCGGCTACGTTTTATTAGGCCGAACTGTTGCAGATTTCAATTCAATTTAAGCCCACTGCCAATTATTTACGATGCATTTTTTACCAGCCGATTTCGATTCGATCATTGAAAACAGAATTTTCAGTTTTCCTTTCACTTTTCATGGGTTTTTTCTTGCCCTTTGACTCAACTCCTTCATTATGCACTATAAGGAAATTTCCCGAAAATCGTATGTTCATATAATCATAATTTCCGCTAATATTTCGGACGATTCTAAACTTTGGACGTCTGTACATCTGGCCTATTTTTGAAAATATATGCCTAGGCTTAAAGTAGCAACAACGCTACACATAGAAACTGATGATGGTGGAAAACACCGAAACGTATTTTAATTGATAAATAGACAATAAATGACTGAAGCCCAGGAATTGATTTTGATTTGGAATTGAAACACAGTCAGGAAAGTATGTACAACTTGTCTTTAACGTAACAGTTTATCCATTAGGCGTCTACATCTAGATCTTCGCTTACTGAGAACCATCAAGGAGTGCTTTCATTGACAATATTAAAGTACATCAGGTTGGAAAATGGTAACTTTTCAGGTAATAAGAGCTCTCGGCTGGTGGAAATTTGAAACAATGGAGCGGCAGAATGGAGCAGTTGAGATGATAAATCTCATTTAGCGTAATAAAAACGGTGTTCCAGGTCAAGAACGCCCGCGGTTATCATCCTGGAACATGGAAGTGCTTTATGGAAACGGACGTGTCCGGTTAGGATTAATGAGGACGTATCTCAGAGAGAAATGGGAATTTATCGCAGCACGTTCGCTCGGTTTATTAAGATTTATACAGGGCATAGAGCGGCGATGCTCTCGAACACACACCGGAGCATATTCCTTTCTATAATTGCTGAAATATACTGCGGGAAAGTGTAACTTTTCCAACCAGCAGGGCTTGGAAAGTATGGGAATATTCAATTTCCGGATCAATAAATTCCGAAGCGCCCGCACTATATTAATGAGCGAAAACTAAAAATAATATCTATCTTAATCTGCCAGAAATTCGGGCAATTATCCTGGGATCCTCCTGCTTCTGCTGCTGCTGCTGCTGCTGGAAAACGAAACGCGGAGAACAGGAATTAATTAATTGGCTCACGAAATAAAGATCCATAAATTCTCATAGCATCGCGAATTATGGGCTGAGATAGGGAGCTTTGTTACTACTGCCACTCGTAAAATAAAATATCCATATCTTTTGCCCGGTTGTTCATTTATTTACTGAAAGCCAGTGGCGCAACGTCCAAGTTATTCAAAACAATTTCTGCAAAAACGTTGCATCTTTGGTAGGCCTGGGTAACACTGTGTTGAGTTGCGCTATTGAGTTGTTTCCGCTCTCTGACTTAACGCGTTATAACTCATTGGTGTTATAATTCATTTGTTGAAGCTTTACGTTATTAACATTTATTCTGAGTAACGTTTAACTACTTTGATCAAACAACTGGAAAACAAGTAATCTAGATTTTCCCGGCAACAGAACTGAGTTCCAAAAAAGTCGACGAGTTTTCTTGTAAAATCGGCCTCTTCATTTTATTGCATAAAATATTCAGTTTTTTTGTTTCGAGCGGTTTTCCTATTTAGAGCCAGTGTTGTTTAGAAATATTGACCTAAAAGTGAAGAAACTCCAGTTTCCAAGAGTTTTCCAAGTAAATGATTATAAACTTTTCCTTTTTCAGTTTGGGGAAATATTTTTGGAAAAAGACCTAGAAATAATTATTAAAGTTTTGTCCATAATTCGGAACCGCAAAAAGTTTTCCAAACATTTTTGCAAAGCGGTTAAGGAGGCGAGTGTTACAATAAAATGTATCTTATAATTTTTCACAGGAAATACTACCTGAAGATTGCCAGTATTTTAAGTAAAATTAAAAAGTAATACGATTTTTGCGTAGAAAGCATTGCTTAATACAAACTTTATTAATACTGAAATGATCTGAAAATTTAAAGGAACTTTCGAAATATTTAGAGCGATGAGGGCGGCGAATTTTCCCAATAATTTTTTGTAAACTTTTGCTCTCTGGTCGTGTTTTTAAGATAGTCCTAATTACTTTCGGTAAAAAACTGAATAAAATTATTTGGTTTTTATGCCAAATTCGAAGCTGAAAAGGGTTCTCTAAACTTCCCCAGAAACCGATCAATGGGGCGAATTTTCTAGCAAAATTAATTTTGTAATTTTTGACTGGAAACAGCATATTATTGTCAGAAAAGAAGAAAATCATCAGAAAATAATGCTTTTTTGCCTTTTCGATAAAAACGTTTAGTTTCTTGATCGGTTTTGGAGAAAACCTTAATAGTTTTCGGGAAAAAACGGTAGAATTTGTCTGTGTTTTTGTCCCGAATTCGAGACTGAAAAAAGTTTTTGTAAATTTTTACAAAGTTATAAATTTATCTTCTATATTTTCCCGTAAAAGTCCTCCAGATTGTCACTATTTTTAAGTGAACCTCTACAAAATAGAGCGTTTTTGAGTAGAAATTAAAGCAAAAAAAAATTAAGCCAAAACTAAAAAATCAGATTTTTTAACAAATTGTACGTCTTCGACCAAGTCTTCAGAGGAATGGAGGTGACGAGATTCCCAAATAATCCGATATAAACTTTCGCTTATTCTGTTCGTTTTTTGATAGAAAGTTGTTTGATTTTTGTTGCAAATTCGAAGCTGGAAAGGGATTTCAAAACTTTTTACAAAGCGACAAAGGATTAGGAATTTATTTCAGATTAAGATTGTCATCATTGATTGATTTTTTTATTTCCTCACACTGTGTGCAAGAAGATACACAAACTAGTCACAGAGGCGACTAACAATCTGTTTTCTTTTGGCACTAAGAAAAAGCTCAATATGAGCAGTTTTTGAAATGAAAACTCACACTCATGCATCCAGAATAACTTCAACAAAAGACCATAAGATCATTAAGATCAGAAGCTGGTGAATTGCGCGGCTCTTTTTCTGAATATATCCAATGCAATTGAGGTTCACAAATAGATTGTTTCCTGTGAATTTGCAAACTTTCTCGCTTGATCAGCAGAAACATTTGCTTTCTAAACAGCAATTTTTTTTGTAATAATGGCGACAGATGGATCTTAACAGGTTAGCTGTAGCTTAAAAAATCCTATTAACCAGTTAATTAGATCACAATTTCCAAAAATTCAAATATCAACAAGGTAGCCGTTGTGGGTATTCTCTGCCAGCTACCTGTGTTGATCAACAGCCAAAAAACAGCCACTGACAATAACAAAAATCATCCCTCTCAATTAGAAAAAGGTGTTATTTAATTTTACACCGCGTTTCGGCGGCCTGTTTAAGAGCCATACAAACTGCAAATCATGAAATTTTTGAAGATATCATAAGTTGCGGTTTAAGCAGGTAGATATGACCGAAGCGAAAAGGCAGGTTTTATTAATTGAATGAGGAACAGCAGCCAAGGCGGTCTTAAACTGAAATTAAAATCGAACATTGTTGCAAAGAACCAACTCCAAAAGCCGAAAGAATATCGCTATTCCCACAATCAAAGCGAAGTGCCTTCCGTTCTACAACACTAGTATTTTTGGTTGCCGACTATCATAAATCAGTTTTACTAGAATAGATTAGATTATGGAACCAGTTTCCAGCAGGGATCTACTGGAAAGTTGTCTTCTTCTGCTGCCTTTCTAATATCTATGGGTCCAATAGGTTGGCCTGTGTGTGTTCTATTGTTCTATTGGTCTGCATTTTTCTGCACAAATTTTTAATTTGTCCCTTCTTAGAATTCCCCATATTTTTCGCAAGCTTTCGTCCATAATTCTTTTGCTTAATTATAGAATTACTGACTGCTAACTCTTCCTAGAATTTTTCTCTAGTCTCTCGTTCTTTACTCACATCGGGCGCCAGACGCTTATGCACTAAGAAAGTTGTCGATTCCATCAAAACCATCTTCAAACCCTGTTCAAATAGGCAATACGAATGGAACTTGCTGTGATTTCGATCCGGGCTGGTGATTTTTCAAAGGTGCCGGAAAAGCGGCCGGAGTGAAGTTTATTAGAGCCCATAAAACAACGATTAGGAAACTGAAATGAATGCAAATGGAATGTAAAACATGTGAAGCTCATTACTTCGAATTGGCCGCCATTAAGGCTGCCGATCTCATAATTCGATACATTGTTCTGCCATTGTTCGCAAACGGTAGCAGCCACACTATTATTACACGTTCGGAATTTTTAATTCGATACCGTTAGTTTGCCTATCCGAAGCAGAGGCTAAATTTAGCGCGATTCTTAAAATATTGTCGCAAATGTAAATCAGTCAGCCAGGTATCGCTTCGATTATCGTCAAATTAACAGACAATGGCTGTTTGAACGGTTGCGATTCTGTATTAATAAGAAAACGGTGTCTTTTAGAGGATATGGAATTGGTTAACACCGGAAACTAGTTTGCTGTTTCAAATCGCGGGGCAAAAACTGTTTATTCGTTGATTTTCGTCATTGTTTTCTCACGATTACCGTTCGATTTCTCTAAAACCACTGGGTCCCTTACACGAGAAATTCGTTCTTCAATAGCAAGTTATGGGTCTCAATATGGGATGATGACCGCTTGAGATGGACCAGTCGGATATTTTCGACTCTACATGGTATAGGAAGAACATTTCAACGCTACCCCGTCAACAAACGACTACCAGTCGCACTCCGATAGTAGCTTTGTGTGTAGTTAATTTTCGGGAGTGGCTTTATTAGTTTCTGCATTTACACATGG
>NW_026018508.1:16135176-16147850 GCF_020466585.1 Dendroctonus ponderosae
TTGAGCTCACTAAGAGCTAGATGGACCGAAGAGGACCTCAAAAATGCTGTAGAGGCTATAGATACAAAAACAAGGGGGGTCAATGCCGCAGCCAAACACTTTAATATTCCCAAAGCTACTCTAATTACAAGAAAAGCGTGGGGAAAACTAAAAAAACTGGCTCATTGAGTTCTTCGCCTACTTTAGGAGAGGAAAATGAAGCGACGATAGCAGCACATGTAAAAAAGCTGCAAAAATTTGGTTTTGCCCCAACACGGAATGATATGCGACATATGATGTTTGCTGTTGCTGAAATGTTACCGTTGAAGCATCGTTTTAACGCAATCACAAAAATGGCAAAATACGACTCGCTACATTTTTTCCCAAGCCGTCATTCAGATCTTAGCATAAGAGTTGCTGAAGGTGTTTCATGAGTCGTGTACAAACTTTCAAAATATGTGCAATGAATGTCGCAAAAAACCTTATTAATTAAAAAATTCAAAAAAAATAATTAAGTTTAATTTTGTTACTTATCATTTGTTACGGTTCATCTCTCCCTGTGTGGTCCAACTGTCCCAAATTGGAGGTTCAACTATCCGGCAGATTTCGGGTTAGTTGGACCACATAACGGTTTACTATTTCATTTTTTTGTCAGCAAATGTGTTCGAGTTTTTAGTATTTAGCTACAGTTCTGATTGCAGTTAGTTAAAATGTTTGTGACAACATTTTTTTTACGTCAGTAAAGCTATTTTTCGTGAAGATAGAGTCGAATCAAAAAAGGTGGTTCATCTCTCCCGGAATTACTCTATGCCAAAATTGAACTGCAAAGGAAAAATGGGGTTAAACAAATTCCGCCAATTGTTCGGGTTGATGTAAATAGGCCTAATGGGAGCGACGGTTATAAACAAACGAAGATAAAGCGAACCGGCAATTTCTAAATCTAATCAAAACTGATTACTATGATGTTTTGACTCGGCGTGTGTTGTGTTTGCTCTATGCAATGCTCTGATTAAAGCCTTTGTGCATTAACGTGCAGGCGGAGGTCACTGAGCACAATACATCCAACATGGCAAATACTATGAATGGACGTCTGCAAATTCCTCCACCGTATCCAGATTTTGGCATTTGGAAACTTCGAATTTCTTCCAACAGAACAGTCTTCAGTCAATGAACGAAATGGAATCCTGCCGGGGTTGATTGCAAACAGGCAAAACGATTCCCACAAAACCGCCACAATTTCAATGTATTGTTGTCCGAGTCGCCTGATACCGAATATGATCGCATTTCCTTCCGTTTAATCGTTAATTTTTTTCACTTCACACGGTATTATTTCACATAATTTCCTGCATTAGGCGGCTTCGTTGCTCGCCTTCATCAATATGAACCGGTAATTGTTTTATGACACTTGTAAGGATGTAAGAAGGGCATTAAATTCAACATAATGCCAAGCAGAACGACGTGGAACAAAACGGTTGTTAAATTGTTTCTCGATGGTTATCGTTTCCAGTTTTATGGCTTTGCTAGGCTTCGTTTCTATCTAGTTTTTACAGTGTTGATTGAAAAGTTTTTTTCCATTTGTGTTTTTGTTGCCTAATTAGTTTTTCTCCCAACTTCTGGTGTTGGATTACACTGGATTTTCAACTCTAATTTGGTTCTATTTCAATTAACTGGAATCAATAACAAATATTTTCTCCGAGAATTTTTTTACAGCCCTTTCGTTTGTACTTTTAATAAATTTTCGCTGTGTTGATTAAAAACATAACCTTTATTGTTATTGCTTGCTGCTGTTATACTGAGTTGAGGCGTTAAAAAGTTATTCTCATTATGACAATTACTACTATTAACCTCTAAAAAGGTAAGAGCAAAAGTACCACTTTCGAATGTATCTGTATCTCCAAAACGACTTGAAAAATCCAATCTGTGTTTCGCATATTTTCGATAGCCCGTATCCAGAGCTATCTTTCAGCTATCGGGTTCAATCCAAAATATCTAACCTCTAAAAAGTAGGAGCCCAATTGCCACCTTCCGGACGCCTCAAAGCTTAACAGCGCCTGTATCTCCGAAATGACTTGAAATACCCAATCAGTCCTCTGAACCTTTTCACCTACACCAAGATGTACCTTCCTTCTTGAGGTTTTGCAATAAATTTCGAACCTCCAAAGAAATAGAAGCAAAATAAGGAATCCTAAACGGTTTAGCTCATATCTTGAAAACGGTGGAAAATATCCGACCAGTCCCAAAAACTATTTTAATCGGGCGTTTCGGGGTCTATATTTTTCGCCTTGGGGCCTATATGCAAACTCCTAACCTCTAAAGAGATACAAACCAAAATAAAGAAACGCAAAGGTTTTCGCTCATATCCCGAAAACGATTGAAAATACCTTACCACTGCTTAGAACAATTTCGATCGAGCGTTTTGAGGGCTACATTTTTCCTCTTCAGACCTAAAACCAAATTCCTAACCTCTAAAGAGATACAAGCCCAAATAAAGAATCGTAAACGTTTTACTTCATATCTCGATAACGGTAGAAAATATCTGACAAGTCGTAAGAACGAAGTTGATAGAACGTTTCGAGGGCCAAATTCCTAACATCTAAAGAGATAAACCCACTTTCGGTACTTAAGTGATTAAACACTTTCAATTATATCTGAGAAACGATGAAGAATATCTCAATAACCATTGGGAGTTTTCCGATAGAGCGTCTCAAGCACTATGATTGCCCCATCAGGCTTCACCAAAATTCGTTATACTTTCAAAGTTATGAAAAAAATTGAAAATTTATTGCTTATGGTCAAGTCTTAGCTTGAATTTGGAGAACGATTCAAAATATCCGAGTCCATATCTGAACTTTTCCCTGGTGTATAACTCAACCTCAACGAAACTCAACAAATCTCTCTTCCTCAGCCTTAAGTCAGTGTTAATATTTTTGGAAATGGCCCCAACGATTGTAGAGCATTTGCCGCTTTTTAGCAGCTCTCTAAATGATTTTCTAGCAATTATTTGAGCCAATAGATTCAGCCGTGTGGCTTTGTACAATTTTTGCGCTAATTTAGTTTAAAAAAAACTAAGCATGGATTGAGAATGATAAGAAGCCTTTAACTTGGAGATCAATGAAAAATTGCTTTTCAGTATATCCAGGCATGTGGGCTTTTCAGTAAATATTTGCAAAAAGCGATTTCATTCACTTGAAAAGCTTCAATGGGAATTTTTGAATGTAGGTTGAATATTTATCGATGTTTCGCTGGTGAATTTCCAAGCTGAATGAACGATTTTTGGATAAAAGGAGATTTCCTGCTGGCACCTGCCATTTATTTGCAGGCAATTGATTTTTGGTTTTGATGCGGAAGTGGACTATGGACAGTGCATCATCTAATAATGAAATTCTAGTGTATGTTTGCAGCAAACTCGTAAATTCGCTGGCAATTCCCATTTGATTTGTGCACATTTCAAAGGTAGATTGTCCGTGCGCTTTTACTAATTTATGCGCAGCCAAATCGGAGGGTTTTGCTGCTAACGTTGTTGAAACATTGAGAATATTCGGTGTATTCAATCAATTATTGAACATAATGCAAATTCGATCCTATATTGCGGCTCTTTGGAATCCAAATTCTGATTCGGTATAGCTATAGACCGATTGGGTAAATTGTTCGACGTTCCCACGGAATTTCGCCCCCCAAATTCGACTGGTTCATCAACAAACGGGATTTAATAGTTTGCGTTGAGTCGAATTTAATTCAGATAAAGTTCCGCACATTTTAACAGCTAATAATAACGTTTATTGTGGATAAGTTTCTTAATATTCGTCCAGAAAGTGAGCAATGAATTTGGAATCTCGCGTTGCAAACAATATCCGTTTCCATTAGGATTGTGCCGTTAAGCTGGAGTTTACACGACCTGAGATCTGCAGACAAAACACGAAAGCCACACATGAAGTAGAACAAAGGGATTTATCTTTACACAATTATGTTTCGCGTCAGATTATAACATGTGGTGGAAAGCCAATTAGTGATGAACTCAGCGGTCTAAAACGCCGTCAGTTCGCCTACAAATTGTTTGGAAGAGAATTGCATTTTGAACATGAAATTGCCGCTAATCGAGACGTGCATCCAGATGGGCCCAGATTAAACAAGTGTGGATAGAAAGGAGTAGACGTTTTTCGGAAGAATCCATTTTTTTCCAAGAGGAGAAAAAGCAGGGCGCCGATGCCCAAAAGCATCAAATTTGTAGGCGGCTACAAAAGTGTATTATTCGTTTTTTTATAGTCATGTAAAAAGCTGAACTTGATTTTGAATTTCGAAAAACAGGAGGTGATGGGCTAAATATTTCCTAACTTTGGCTGTGAAAATGTTTTCAATCGGTAATCGGATTTTTTCGGATATTCTTGGCCCAAACTTCAGTTATACGATAATCAATAGGAAAATATATTGTCAAGGCAGTTCAAATAGTCATGTTTTGTTATTATTATCCCGAATTCGACACTGAAAAAAGTTTTTGTAAATTTTTTACAAAGTTATAAATTTATCTTCTAATTTTTCTCGTAAAAGTCCTCCAGATTGTCACTATTTTTAAGTGAAACTCTACAAAATAGAGCGTTTTTGAGTAGAAAGTAAAGTAAAGTTTGTTGGTTGGTCAAAGTTTAAGAAAAAGAGTCTACGGTGTTATAGCCTGATGTATTCTGAGCAATTTGGACCTTTAGTCGCCTGTTTATCTTGAGCCATTCGAAGGGCATTCATTTTTCTATGACTTTTATTCAAACTTTTGTTAATTTCCAAAGAGGCTGTGCACATAAAATTGTATTTCAACCTTAATCAGCCTCGGTTTATTTTGCTACCTATTTAATTCCATAGAGAAACAAAGCAAAAAATATGCTTAGCTGTGAGACCACGATTTCCTTATTCTTAGGAAAATAAAAACTTTAACAGCTTAATTTGCAGAGCACAGGGAGCGACAAAATAAAGAGACCATTCAACTTGTAATGAAATGTTGTTGGCAGAGCCATTTTTCTGTAAATTTTCTTCGCAAATAGAAAAAAAGTATACCAGGCATTTGGGCACAAGAGAATGCTAAAATTTCATACCTGACGCCACATTTTTCCTCATATTTCTGGAACAAATAGAGCAAACGCGCTGATTTCTACACTAATGAGTTGAGTAGCACATTTAAGCAGTAAATCATTACTTGGGAAATGGTCGCAGTTTTCACACAAACAGCCGAAATTTCCAGCTGTTAGTTTTACGCTCGTTTTGGCAAATTGCGAAAGCGTCTGGCCGCCGTTTTTTTCCTCGTATCTCAATAACCATTTGAGCTGCAGATTTCGCGTTCCCACCATTGGATAGAGAATTAAAAACCCAATTCATTAGGTGGAGGGCGAGTTAGGAACTTGCGACAGTTTTTGCATCGAAAGCGAAATTTTAATATCAGACGTTCATACATGGCATCACATTTTCCTTCATATCTCAGCAACAAATAGAACCAGCGCGCTCATTTYTMCKCTAATCACAATGGTAAACACCCTGCACCATTTGCTAATTTATTTCTAACTGATTTGGCAAGGCACCAACTGAGGAAATATTCGCAGTTAAAAGTGAGGAAATATGGGCTAAATTTGCGGGCAATCTATAAGAAATCAACGAATTTTTCATGCGTTTTTAAAATCGCCCAAAACGCAATTTGTTACTGGACTTTGCAAGAGATGAAAGTTGGGCTTTGAAGTGAGAAAAACAATTTGCGCAGTACATTCATGCACACTCTGGATATTAAAAAATTGTCTACTAGAAGCGAAGGTTTTCCTTTGTTAATATTCCGGAGTTTCCGGTGTGAATGATTGTGAATTGGCACCGGAAGTTTGAGAGGGCGGATTTCGGAAAATTCTTTCTTCCATCAATTCCAGCCCTGGAAATTTACCGTTTCCTTTCATCGGGGACCGTGCCAGCCCTTAATCTTAGTACAGGCTCGATGTTCGCCTTTTAACATTCTGGTCTCGAGCGGTATTGTTTAGGTTTATTGTGCATGTTTCACCTTAACGTATATAAATGGCTCTTGAAATAAAATTATACCGATTGTTTTATTTTATTGCCTTTCGGTAACAAATGCCCTCCGGAGGGATTACCGCTGGAACTAAATTAGGGGAATAAACCACTTTGAGCGTCGACTTTACTTTGGTGTGTGTGTGAGCTCGCGACGATCAAGAGCAAATTAGTCAAGAAAATCGTCAAAAAGTTCTCCCAATTACTGTATTAACACTGCATCCTTCATCGAAATGAACATTAAGCCGCTACTCATGTGGCGAGATCATTTGTGACCTGGGCAGTCTGATTTGTCTCGGTTGCAGCAACCCAGCATGGGACCCAGCGGGGTACCTTTTCCCCTTTTTAGTTATGATGTGAGTGAATGCTCAGTTTCCACACCCCCCTGTCACATTAACGCCGCTACTGTATTGTCCCCAATTAATTCCATTATTTTAATCGGCTAACAGCCGGAATGACTCATTTGGCAATTTGATGAGATTGCACTGGAGTTTTTCAACATTTCGGACCATCAGTGACGGTTCAAGTGATTTCAAACTGTGTTAGAATCACTGGATGGGGTGGATGATGTTCATGGACAATTTTTGCACCAGTTTCGCTCAGCTAACCGTTTATGAACGGAGCTTAACGTCTGGAAGTTTGAGCAGAATTCTAGCGCTACTGAACAAAACCCAAGAGATTTTAAGGGCCCCATGCAACCTTTATCTGTGGTAGAAGTTAACTTTTAGAGTCGTTATTGAGAATTTGTCCTTTAGCGAATTTGAAAGGATTTATCGGCACTATTCTCGCTTACTTGGCATTTTCTGGGTGGATTGAGAGGCCCAAAAATGTCAACAGAAAGCCATTTTCTTCCAACGAATTCCAAGTCAATATCTTTGCTATGTAAAATTGTTCAGTTTGAACAACTTGGTTCAGAAAAAATGTACGTTTGCAAAATTGACGATAAAACTATCCATCCAACGATGCCAAAACGAATTATGTAGCTCAAATAGGTCTTGAGAAACTTCGAAAAATTAAGCATCATGTTTGAGTCGATTTTGCAACTCAAAAAACAACACTCAGATATGAAACTTCTTGAAATCGAGATTTTTTTGCGAAAACTGCCAACATTTCCTTATTGATGGTTCGTTTTCTACAAATACCATTTAGTTCTCTGTGGAATGATGTAAAAATTTGGCGTTCTTGCTTATTTTGCCTAAGAGAAATGAGCAAAAACACGACAGAAATCATGAAATTTTGGCATAATCTTGCACCCAAGTGTCTGACATTCAAATTTCCATTTCTGGGTCATAACTGCCCGAATTTCCCCTCATTTTGTTGCGACTGAATGGAATTTTCAATTATCTATCCAACGATGCCAAAACGAATTATGTGGCTCAAATGGTTTTTGAGAAACTTCGAAAAATGAAGCGTCATGTTTGAGTCGATTTTGCAACTCATAAAACAACACGCAGATCTAAAACTTCTTGAAATCAATACTTTTTTGCGAAAACTGCCAACATTTCCTTATTGATGGTTCGTTTTCTACAAATACCATTTAGTTCTCTGTGGAATGATGTAAAAATTTGCCGTTCTTGCTTATTTTGCCTCCGAGAAATGAGCAAAAACACGACAGAAAACATGAAATTTTGGCATAATCTTGCAGCCAAGTGTCTGACATTCAATTTTCCCTTTTTAGGTCACAACTACCCAAATTTTCTCCCTCATTTTGTTATGACTGAATGAAATTTTCAATTATCTATCCAACGATGCCAAAACGAATTATGTGGCTCAAACAGTTTTTGAAAAGCTTCGAAAAATGAAGCGTCATGTTTGAGTCGATTTTGCAACTCAAAAAACAACACGCAAATCTAAAACTTCTTGAAATCAATACTTTTTTGCGAAAACTGCCAACATTTCCTTCTTAATGGTTCATTTTCTAAAAACACTATTTAGTTCTCTCTGGAATGATGTAAAAATTTGGCGTTCTTGCTCAGTTTGCTTCCGAGAAATACTTCCTAAACATCACCCTCCAGAAGAATGAGGCCAATTTCGAGTCACCCTGTATTTGCTCCTGTTTTCCCCATCGGTTTAATAGTTCATAGACGCTATAATAAATTGAAATCGTTTTGGTATGTATTTTTTTTCGGGGGAGCAAAATCCCCGGAAACGCAAAAAAAATAAACTCGACTAATTAATTCCGCATCAAATAAAATTGAAACGTTGCAAATTCGACTATAAAACTGGAAACTGGCGATTTAAATAATACAGGAGTATCATCGTTCCAGTAAAAACTAAATATCGGGCTTTTAAATATTCCGGGCGTTTTTTATGTTTGAAATTCTAACTGCTTTCATTTCAAATTTACGAAATGAAATGGGCCTGACGTTTTGGGTGTAACTGTTTTTTTAAATTAAATGTTATGGATTTTATTGATACGGGCAAATTAATGGCGAAAAGCCCTGGCTATTTACAAAAAAAACTTTGATATTAACCTCCACCGCATGGACAAACATTGAGGTTTCTTGCGAAATCCTACAAAGGGTAAACACAATTTGAGACGTTAACATGCGATAAGGGGTTGCGTTTATTAATTAAACCACTTGGGCCAAAATCATTTCCCACAACTTTAATATGGCTCTATTATGAGTGCGTGCACATAACGGCTTCATTCTCACGCCATACTGGTAGACCTTGGCCCTGAAACAACACAATTTTGAGGCAAATCGGGGAGTCAATTCAGTGAAGTTGCAAAGTAATTGATAGTGGATGCCGGAGTTTTTCATATATTTTCCAACTCACCCCCTATACGGCTCTAATAAGTTGGAGCTTCAACCCTTTGCTTGCCTTGGCCGGGAGCGCTGTTATGGTGTTTATTAAGAAAACTTTCATTATGGAGCCTCAGTTTTGTGGGTTTTCAGCGCGATTATTGTCAGTGGGTAGATTGGAAGTAGGTAAAGTGCGACAAATTTGCCAACAACAAGCCAAAGCTTCAGTAAGAGACCTTGGAATAGAAAATGAAATTAATATGGCCAGCTAATGATTTGATGAGCATTCGATCAGATAAGGTGTGAGCGTTCTGCATATGACAATGAACAAACAAAAACCGTCCAACACGCTCATTAGATGGTTTAGCGAATTTGAAAATGAATGTGGTTATTAGATGGAATCGTTGGCACGAAACAATTGCGCGGCATATTAAACGAATTATCATATCAAACAATAAATGAATCAAGTGCTTGCGGCACCCACCTTTCGACTACACCTGACAAAACGGCCTTGCTGCACATCGATATAATTTCTAAACAAAACAATTTACGGTTCCGGTACGTAATACCGCGTAATAAAAGCCCGAGCTGGGATATCCGGCTTTTTTAATAAAGGCAACGATTTAATAAAAAAATATTATACAATACTCATGTTTGCCGCCTTTGTTCGCTGATGGGATGGTTAAATCGTTAACAAATTGTTTAATAATAAAAACGACGAGCCCAGTGCAAGCGCATCAAACTAGCCGTTAAATGGACCTCGATGGGTTTACGAAAGCGGCATATTATGGGCATGGATGGCGAATTGGATCCATATCCGTCCAATCAATCTAACTGGCGGTATAATTTTCCTTGATTATTCTAAAAATTGCCAGATGTGCTTATTTCAGGCACCCTAGAACCGGTTTTGAGCCTATCAGGTTAATCAGGTGTGTTTAGCCTGAAAATAACACTGGCAAAACATGGACAAAGCAACTTCAAAAGTCGAAAGTACATTAAAACACTTCTCAAAAATGGCCTGATTATGACTCAATATCGAAATTTTTTCCACCTGTAGAACACAGTTTTTCTTCCAAAAGGTACCCGAAAGTTTGTGAGAAAATAACTTCTAAACTTGTTATGACTGAATGGAATTTTCAATTAYCTATCCAACGATGCCAAAAGGAATTATSTGGCTCAAATAGGGCTTGAGAAACTTYGAAAARTGAAGCGTCATGTTTGAGTCTATTTTGCAACTCAAAAACAACACRCAGATCTTRAACTTTTTGAAATCAATACTTTTTTGCGAAWACTGTCAACATTYCCTTCTTGATGGTTCATTTTCTAAAAATAMTATTTAGTTCTCTCTGGAATAATGTAAAAATTTTGCRTTCTTGTTCATTTTGCTTCGGAGAAATGAGRAAAAACAAGACAGAAAACATGAAATTTTGGCATAATCTTGCACCCAAGTGCCTGACAYTCAAATTTCACTTTCTRTTATGACTGAATTTTGTACAATTTTGTTATSAATGAATGGAATTTTCAATTATCTATCCAACGATGCCAAAASGAATTATGTGGYTCAAATAGGGCTTGAGAAACTTCGAAAAATGAAGCATCATGTTTGAGTATGAAAATAACTGAAATAACACTGRCAAAACATGGACAAAGCAACTTCAAAAATCGAAAGTACAATAAAGCACTTCTCAAAAATTGCCTGATTATGACTGAATTGCGAAATTTTTTCCACGTGTAGAACACAGTTTTTATTCCAAAAGGTACCCGAAAGTTTGTGATAAAATAACTTCTAAACTTAGGTTTACATAAACAATCACAGACTTTTATTGCACGTTTTCTACTAATAGAAGCAACCTTTGCTTTACAAAAGTGGAAAAAAATGTCGCTAATTTCCAAATTATTGAGCAAATGTATAACATGCAACTTTTTCCACATATGGAACGCACTTTTCTGTTCAAAATGCACCCGAAAGTGATTTCCTAGCTTTGCTGATTTCTTGAAAAATAAATGGCAAACTTAGGCCTGCATGAACAATCGCAAAATTTAAGGGCAACGTTTTTAAAATCCGTAAAATAAACAGATGATGTCTTAAAGTCGAAACTTTGGCCACTCGAAAAGCAACAAACATCAATCCTTCACTTAACTAGATTCTGAAGAAATAACTGTTCAATTCCGACCAGCACAATCGAGCGCAAAATAATAAAAAATCCTGGAAATTCCCTGATGATGATTCAAACTCGAAACGGTTTCCACTAATACAGCACTCTTTGCTGTACAAAAGTTGAACAAAAATAACTCGCAGAATATGCAAATTCCTGAGCAAATGTCTATAAAAACTGCGAGCTGGTTATCCATCCGCAAAAATCACATGCAACTTAAGAAAATTCTTCAAAATTGCCTGACTGCGACTCCAAGTCGCAACTTTTTCCACATATACAGCTCACTTTTACGTTCAAAATGCACCCGAAAGTGATTTTCTGGCTCCACTGGTTTCTGAGAAAATAAATGGCACACTTAGGTCTGCATGAACAACCGGAGAATTCCAGGGCAAAATTTGTAAAATAGCCTGATCATGTCTTAAAATCGCAACTTTCACGAGTCTTCGAGTCTTTCACCTAACAAGTTCGTGAAGAAAAAACTGTTCAATTTCGACCAGCACAATCGAGGGCAAAATTTAAAAAAATTCTGAAAATTCTCTGAATAATATTAAAAATCGAAACCTTTTCTACTAATAGAAGCAACCTTTGCCTTACACACGTGGAAAAATAAGTCGCTAAATTTGCAAATTTTTGAGCAAATGTCTGTAAAGACTCCGACCTGCTTAACATAAATGACAAACTTAGGCCAAACTTTTAAAATCCGTAAAATAGAGTTTGTGTTCTCCTACCAGTGGCGTGCCCGAAGGCTTTGGCACAACAATGGCAACCTTTAAAGTCAAATGCTTTTGTTGGGCCGAACCGCGAGGCTCAACTGACCTCATAAGAGAAAGTTTCTTCATCGAACGCTTATATCGTGGCTCTATCACATTTTGATAAAAATTTGAACACAATAATTTTATGTATGTAGTGTACATTTTTGTTGGCCCGATGTCTACAGTTGTGATTTTTAACAGTCCCATTTTCAACAAGGTTCATTAATAAGAAAATTTTCCCAGACATTGGCACCTTTAGCAATTTTTTAACATATTAATTTGCCAAATTCAATTCCTCCATCGTACTAATATTGGTGAAATTTGTAATTTATATGACAAACACTTGATTTTTTTCAAATCTTGTGCACAAAACCTGTAGAAATCATTTGGATCAGAAGCGTACTGATCCAAAAATTTGTGTGACAAACATTGATTGTTTGTTCAAATCTTGCACACAAAACCTGTATAATTAATTAGTTTGGCGAGCCGAGCCACTGTTCCACAAAGAAAACTTAGTTCGAGTCTTTCTTCTCAATAATTGCCTTCATCTTCATTTCCGAATTTTCCACTAATCTTATGTTAATTAAAAAATTAAATTCCTTTATTGAAAAATGTTTTAACGAAATTGAATTCCCACGAACAAAACAAAATCAAAATAAACCTATTACGAACTTTCTCATTCCATTTATGTAAAATTTCAGTAACAAACCCTCATGATATAATTGAAAATACAAAAAATGTAATTTATAAAATGCCTTGCGAATGCAATAAATTTTATATAGGAGAAACCTCAAGACCATTACACAAAAGACTCAAAGAACACTAATCATACATAAAAAACAGAGAATATCATAAATCACACATTTGTCAACATGCATTTGATAATTGCCATAAAATTCAATGGAATAATTCCACAAGTTTAACAAAAGAACAATCCACAAAAAAACGTAAAATTAAAGAAAGCGCACTAATTTTACTAAATCAAAATAATTGTGTTGCTTCATGTTCATTTA
>NW_026018508.1:16148384-16180413 GCF_020466585.1 Dendroctonus ponderosae
ACAAAAATTTTTGAGGCGAAATACCCAAAAAGAAGTTTGTAAAAAATGAATCCGCCTCAACAATATAGAACTTATCTACAATCTTATGCATGTAGCGAATATAGCAATCTTATTGCCGAAAAACTTCGAAGTTAAAAAAACGGAATAAATTGCCAGATATTTGGTCGATTATCACTTCTGTGTTAACATGGCACATTCTCTTCGGCTGATATACTTTAGCACTTGTATGTCACTTTCCGGTGTTTGCCCTTAATATTCAACGTCTTCCCTGTTCTGCATGGTTGGGCGCTGTGGCAAGCGAAGGTATGCCTGAAGCTTGGTGAAGAATTCGACAGAAACTCGTATATCGAAAACGAACACCTTCAGAATGTCGGTCGCAAGGTAGGAATATTCTATATAATATGCGGCATTCAATTCAAATTTGGTGAGAATCGAGTCCTTGGCTTTTTCTGCTCTCTTCGTCGCTTTATGGCTATTTATATGCCTATGGTAATGTCACTTTTGTTTGGCTTTTTGTTCAAAACCGACACCGACACCCCGTTAAGCCCCATACCTCAATAATTTTATAATGGCCACTGTGGTGCGACTTTAAATTAGACGCGATACCATCTTTTGGATAAAATCCCCGGCAGACTTTAGATGCCAATATTGAAGTGTTGAACTATGTATTATTTATTCCTTAACTGCTGCTTTTACGGACTTGCTGGCTTTGTTCAAAGCACAATTAGATAAACCTTGGTCGCTGCTCATTTTCATGGTCGCCATTAAAAGTTATAAATCGAATGATTTGTTGGGCAAGTTCTATTTATTACCTTTGCCGGCATTGTTTATTATTTAGTCGGTTTCTATCCATAATGAGTCGTAATTGAAGGCATTGTTTATTATCGTTTGTCCGTCGTGTTTCATATTTATTTATGCCTGCCTATGACAACGGCAGCTTGTCTATTTAAATGTAAATTATTGTATTTAATTTATAATGCATTCGTGCACACTACGGAATAACGAATTGGCCACGTATTTCAAGACACACACACACACACATATACTTTCGAAACGGTTCGTACCAGTTGAGTTAAATATGGGAAATTGATCCTGGTGGTCAGTGAGTTTTACGAGATGTGAAAATTGTAAATATGAATCAAGCTTTCAGGTTTCGTTTTGCCAAAATGCGTCTTGACTGATTTTACAAGAGGCAAAAGTGTAATTTAATAAAATTCCGGCAATTATGTACTTAAAAGACATAGCGCCAAAATCAATTAAAGCTGGGCCTTTGTTCGGTTTAGAGCGAAGGGTTATGGGGGATATTAAATCAATTTGAGCGACTTCCAACTGATATTTCGTACACGCACAAGTCGATCCGAGTGCACAAAAGCCATTCTAGTATAAAATAGGGAAATTCGCCGAATTACATGATAAATTAACTAATCTCTTTCCCTCTCGGGCTTTCAATTTTAAACAATGCAGCCTAATGAAATTAAGTTTCGGCAACGGGTTGAATAGTAATAAATTTATATGTACGTGTTTCGAAAGCCAAAATTGAAAGAAAAGCTCCGAAACGACACGGAGGCAAAACGACGTATAAACACCCCGGGAATTAAAAAAGCGGCTACAGATGAATAAAAATTGAGGGTTTAGTCGTTTTTTATTTATTCATTTTCGGCCGATCCGCTGAATACTGAATAGCTGGGCCCTATGATGTACGTATTATCATTCAGCGGCGTTTTGCTCAATCAACGTACCTGCTTTATATGCAATCTAATTGTGGCTTAATAAAAAACAAAATACTTCAAATTCCCCATAGCCATAATCGAAAGGTGTTGCGATATTGATTTTTGTTAAATTTCTACTTTTAGCGAGCTTAGAGTCACTGGAATCCATGCAAACTAAAAATGTTTTCTTCAGTTTCCCGGAGTTCCATACATTGCGAACTGCGGATTATTTATCATTAGGCCAAATAGTCCGCTGCCTGCAACCTAAAGTTGGGCTAAATCGGATCATTTTCGTCTTGAGACCTTATTTTAGGCTCAATATACAATTGTGACGTTCACAGCAATTTTTAAGCACTGTTTAAATCCCCTGATCATTCACCTTGCCGATCGCATTTTTTTCATTCGCCAGGGAAAACTGCTCAGTTTTTAAATAAATTTAAAAAATTCATTAAAATCTTACACTCGAGTGTAAGTTTAGAGTTGCGAAAATCGCTCTTTTGCTCGTTTAAAATCTTACAGCCAAATTAAGGTACGAGAGTACAAAGATTTCTAATGTAAGTAAGTGCAGATTTCAAGATGAGCTATTGAAATATCGCCTGATGATGACGGAAAATCGAAACTTTTCCCAATTATAGAACTTTGCTCTACAAAATGCACCGGAAAGCTTATCTCCAGCTTAAATGATTTCTAAGAAAATCACCAAACTTAGGGTCGCATAGATAAGAGCAAAATTGAATCGCAAAATTAAAAATTCTTGAAAATATCCTGATGATGACTCCAATTAGGAACGTTTGCCACTCCTCAAACAGAGCTAAACTAAATCTCTACTTCAACTTGTTTCTGAAAAAATCCTTTGAACTCAGGCCCGCATGAACAAGCGCAAAATGAACACACATCTTTTAAAAATTAACGAAAATTTCCTGAGGATGGGTCTCAAATAGAAGCGTTTTTCCCGTATAGAGTAGATTTTCTCCTACAAACTTCATGTAAAAATTACTCTCTATCTTTGCAAGTTAATGGGGAAATAATTGATAATCCTTATAAAGTTGCTTAAGAGTTCTTATGACGGTGTTGGCTAATCTCAGGCCCGGTTTCGAACCTCTTGGCTCTCATCAGCTGGGCCCAGCCTGAAAATAACACTCCTCAACCTGCGCTTTATTTCAATAAAAAAGTGAAATTTTGTGGAATTAACTGCCAGTGGAAATATCGGGGCTAAAATAGCGCTGCTGATTCCGGATGGATTTGCCACTTTTTTTGGGGTGCAAAAGCGGCCGTCGCCATCTGTGCTCCATGCGGAAAACGTGTCGTTTTTTATCCGATGCCGTAATTTCGATAGAGTTGCAGTTTTCCTTCCCTGCCATTTTCTGATGTTTGATTTTTCCGGCTTTTCGCACCCAACTGCGTCCCCGAGGAGTTTTAGCAGACGCCACCCGCCTAATCTAGTGTATGTTGCTGTTGTGCCCGAATCCTCGAATTGCTTAACGTTAATTACACCCACAAATCCCGTCCGCATGTGCCGAACGAAACTGAATTAATATAAATAATTCCCGAGATTTTATAATTAAATGCTTGAGTAGTGCTGAGCGAAGTTTAACACCCATAACGCAGTCGAAGCAACATAACTTTTTTCGACGCCCACCGCTTGAAACAAAGCGCATTTGTCACGGGGACAGAATTTATTTAAAAATCTTTATCTCGAAAATCATCTTTGTGTCGGTAAAGTGTCTTTGGCCGACACTGTTAAGGGTTTAGATCACTAGCGATAAAAGATGGGATTTATTTCATCGGTTCATTCATGGTTCCCTCCACTCCCCACGAGGAAAATTGATTGATTTTACTGACTGACTGAAACTGAACTGAAATTTGAAATAGCAGACTGAAAAAGTCAGTTTCGCGCAAAAGCATGAAGAGTTCTTTGTTCAAAGGGGCTCGGAGTGAAATCCGAAAAGTTCGATGCAAAGTTTTAATATGACATTGATTAAAGGCGACATATCTCGAATTTAATGAGTGAGGACCGATTGCATCCTTCATAAATCAGTCCGCATTCCCACCGTTTCGGTTCAGGCTCCAGGTAGAAACTGTTTTCATAACGCTTTTTGTTGCTCGAAGTTATGGTTTTTTCGGCTGCGATATTTCGTGGCCGATTTAAATTCCTGCGGGTCCCCACACTTTCCTGGGGCTGAAACTTTCCCTAACTAACTACCTGTTAAGTTTGTTCCCTTGCCAGCAAACTCTCCGGCCTGTTATTCGGCTCTAATTAACAACAATGACCATACGGAACTTGAGCACTTAGAGCGGAAGTTACTAACGTGCGGAAACTTACATTGTGCAAGCGAAAAATTTGATGGGTTCATTGTGATTTTGGAACATTCATCGTAATTAGGAGAAATTTGGTCACTTTAGTGAAGTTTTTTGCACACTTAGTTGAAAACCGTTTGAGTGAAATTCCAGCAAGGCAAAAAATCGTCATTAATTTCGGAGGAAGAAACACGTTGTTTAGTCGCACCGGCGTTTAGAGATCATTGATGTCTCTCACAGGAGTTGAATTATAAAAGGAATCATATGGGTTCCCTGTGGTCCTTCGGACACGCATCCAGCCGATATCTTTTCATGAGCCCCGATGCCACTGAATCATTAAGCGAAACAAATTAAAGACATTTAAAGTAAGAGCACAGTTTAAACGACCCGGCGCTCTCTTTATAGCTGAAACATTTTTGCTAAAAAGAATGCCACCAATGAAATTTATAATCCTCGCCATATATCGTTTGTGCCCGAATGGCGAAAAAACGTTGGCCGTACATACTTTTTCAAAACGTCTTCAGTCAGCGGTGCAGTTGAGCAATGACCATTCCATGGACAATATAAGAAACGAATAAGAATAATATTTCCTTTTAGAGTGGTTGCGCAAAAAGATGGCCACACACGACGGCCATTTATTCGATTATTGTTGCTCAAATGCGCATTTGAAAAATTGCCACGTACTGGTAATTATCGAGGTTTAATTATCCACTTGCACATGTAAGTCAATCGTTTATTTTTTTCCCGCTCATCAATTAACGGTTAAGACTTCGTTAAGATCAATGTTTAATGGATGCGACATCAAGCGGCCTGAAAGTTCAACTGTTGCTTTCGTTGGATTGCGCAAAAAATCAACTACTTACTTGATGATGACTTCCTTAAATCATTCTTCGTGCTGCAGCTGAAACCATCGCGTAGATCCAGCAAGTCTAGAAAATAGCGCCAATTAAAACCTGAAGGATTTGAGACACGCGTTAATTTATTTTTATTATTGCTATTTTTTGTTTTGTTTGATGAGTATTGCAAGTTGCAAATTAACGATCTGGAAAACCACTCAAAGTATCTGATTACCGTATAACTCAAGGCATTAGCTGCCTACTAATTATCATTTCTATTTTCAAAACCCTCGTTCGAACGGGCCGGAGCTATTAATTAGGCCCGGGGAGCAGATCTCTGATCTCATAATAATTAAGATGATTTTTAGTGGCAATTTAAGAAGATCGGTAATTGAGGCCCGAGGAGGCTTTAGGCGAATTTCGTAGAGGGAATATTGTATAGATTTTTGGGTAATCTGAGTGGGACGAGCTGAGAGTCATTAATGTGTCCGAATTGGGAAGCACACAGCTTCCAACAAGTGTGGAAACGTTTAGATTATAGTAATAAAATTCGGTGTCTCAGTCAAGATGGTTAAATTTATATAATCCCCTTGATTATACTTAAATTATGCCAGAAGAGCAAAGGAGCAGGAATTAATTTCAGAACTGAAAATTTTTATAATTCCCTGGTAAAAACCTGCTGAATTTACTTGATTTTTTTTAAGTTTGTTGTATATACTCAATTAAATCGCTGTATCAAATCAGATCAAATTTTCTAAAGTATTGTATTTTGATCGGAATATTTTAACATTTTGAATTTTACGAAAACGGGTTTAATTCAATTATAATTCATAAGTTGCACACTACTGTCGGCAAGGAGCTGAAGTCCTGCATTTTTATCAAACAAGTCCACCACTTTACAGTAACTTTGGATTGCCCGGTAATTTTTGACAATTTTTCAAAAATCAAAAAGTCGGGCAGGACTGGTTTTATAAGAAGGCATAAATTAGACAAATTTGATTATTTTAAATTGCAGACAAGGGCGGATTCAGGGGAAGTTACTTGGGGGATATGGAGCTCATGACTCCCCACCTTGTGCAGGATTTATGTCGACTAACGATAATTTTTCTAATTTCATAGACGATAAAAGACCGCCCCTGCTATGTATGATTGTCAAATTTGGCTTTCTGCGTCAAAACTACTAGAATTTCCTCACCCATGTTGTTATTGCTATATCGAATTTTCATTTCTCTATCCAACGGTACCAAAACGAATTCTGTAGCTCAAATGGTTTTTGAGAAACTTCGAAAAAAGCAGCGTCATGTTTGAGCCGATTTTGCAACTCAAAAACAACACGCAAATCTAAAACTTCTTGAAATCAAAACTTYTTKGAGAAAACTGCCAAYATTTCCMTWTCGATRGTTCACTGTCTAAAGGGCCGTTTAGTTCTCTCTGGAAAGATGTAAAAATGAGCATTCTGGCTCATTTTGCTTCCGAGAAATGAGCAAAAACGGGACGGAAAACATGAAATTTTAGCATAATCTTGCACCTAAGTGTCTGATATTCAAATTTCGCTTTCTGAGTCAAAACTACTGGAATTCCCTCACTCATGTTGTTATTACTAAATGAAATTTTCATTTCTCTATCGAACGGTACCAAAACGAAATCTGCAACTCAAATGGTTTTTGAGAAACTTCGAAAAAAGCAGCGTCATGTTTGAGTCAGTGTTGCAACTCAAAAACAACACGCAAATCTAAAACTTCTTTAAATCAAGACTTTTTTGAGAAAACTGCCAACATTTACAATTTGTTGGTTCATTTTCTAAAAAGGCCGTTTAGTTCTCTCTKGAACGAWGTAAAAAWGAGCGTTCTTGCTCATTTTGCTTCCGAGAAATGAGGCAAAACRGGACGGAAAACATGAAATTTTGGCATARTCTTGCACCTAAGTRTTTGTTTGCCCTTAAAASTTTAATTTATAATATCAGRGCTGCTTTAAAAAGTCTTGAAATTAAGTTTAAACAGACACTCATCAGCTTTGGTGTCAAACCTCAATTTCTTCCAAAAGTTCCAAAATAGTAACAAGTTTATTTTTGAAGCGGATTTTTAGCGTATTGTGGCCCAATTAAAGAAAAGGAAACTGCTGTTCACCATCGATTAAACTTGTTTCATATACATCAAGTATACGATAGTGTAGAAACAGTGCGAAAGCGCCACACAAAGAGACCTTAAGCAACAACAAAAAATTGCGATTGAAAATCTGGCACGATTTGCGTTATAAATTCGTCATTTGCAAACTTGCAAACTGCAACAAAGTGAGAGACTTTTTTTACAAATTTTTAAAAAATTCAGGTGATGCAGGAATTTTCACACACATTTGGATGTTTTTGCAAATCGACGGTTTCTAGTAAATAGCAAGTAAAGTAAGAAAGATGATTAATTAAGTCAAACTTTGGATTCTGGTAAAGTGGATTTCATTTGTTAATTTAGCAAGAATATTCGTGATTTTTGCAATGTTGGAAGTTGTAAATTCATAACTTGCAATGTTGGATGTTGATATTGGATATTGATGTTGGATAATAATACGGGAATCAACAACCATGTAGAAATTTCATTTCAAAATTATTTTTTTTTTTTTAATTTCCAAGTTCCCTGTTAAATCTGCATTCTCAAATGTGGTAAAATACGAGTTTTTGTAAAATGGACCCCATTTTGTAAATGAATCATATACTGGTCATTTTTTTAAATAATTTGGTATTTCGAAGTTCTAATTGCAAAATGTTTTATATTTTTGTCATTTGTTAACGTTGAAGAATTGAAATAATTTCGGAAACTTTCCCAATATATTTTTATCTGCAGTTTTACTAGCGTAGTGATTTACAACTGTAGAAGTTTAATCAGGATAAGCTATTAACTGTGATAAAATCAGCCTGGGCCGACAAACCAAACAAATTCACAAAATTTTCCAGAAACCGCTAATTTTTTTAAACTTCCTAATTTGTGCACCCTGTTTTACCACCCGTGTACTTTCGACTCGTAAAAGCCATTTACGAATGATTGAAATCAGGAAAACAATCATTCAACTGCAATCTTCATTGGAAAAAAGAAACCAAACAACAGTTGTGCCCTTTTCAGAGACATCAACAACAGTAACTCTTTAATCTTCTACTGCAACGGACAACATAAGCTCAACGAGTCGCCACTTATCATAATCTGTACATAAATCATATGAAAACGATCGTATCAGAATTCCCAAAGTCACTACAACGCATTAATCAAAGTAGCCCCGTGAATCCTGTGCGCCCTTTTGCACAAAATTATCAGGCTGCATCGTTCGCTTCACTTTTCATAATCATGGGGCGATAAGATCTCGATAGCCACCTTGTTTACACACTGTATTATATGCTCCTATTATATGTTATTAAATGGGTTATTACATACGGTCCCGGCTTTATCTTAATCGCTATTACAAACTTCCGTTAAATTGTTGATCGTTTACAACCAAGGGGGGTTGGGCATGGTTTTGCTAGATTAGTGAGAAGTTTTTTGTTGTTTTCTTTACCAATTTGCTTAAATCTACAGATGTAAAAGAGAGTCTAGGCCAACCTAGTTTGAGGGCATCCTGTAGCAATCACTAATAGCGCTCGAAGTGATTGGTTGTCGGTTTCGAACGTTCACCAAGACGTATCACGTTTTAATTAGTATCAATACGGACGACAATTTTCCGAAACTCTCCCGTTTAAGAATTTTTATGATGAGGTTGATATTTACGATTATTGCCCGACATGCCTCTTTACTCGAAACCGAGCCGATATTATTTTTAATTAAATCCGTTCGATCTGTTTGCTTTAATTGGTTGCTGCGCCACATTTTCGTACGTGTTTCATACAGTCGCGTCTAAATAATGAACCGGACTAATTACAGCGACGTTTTTCTATTAAATGGGAACGCATACGTGTTTGACCGCGGAAGAGCGGAAGATGGCCGATGTTGTCGCCAAAAACAATCGGAGATCGAGAACGAAAAAAAAAATCATAGAACTGGAAAATTCGAGCCGTTTCGAGTAACACAGGTCACGTTGGCAACCAATAAAAAAATTGTATGTATATAATTTAGTAAATAGTGTAAAGGCTGTGTAATGAGTTACGGTTTGTCAGACTCGAACGAGTTTTATAATGAAAAATCTTGCAATGCAACACTCACAAGAATGCTCAATATCCGGCCGTAGATGCGTCATTATAAATATGCTTCATGCCCGATTAACGATTCATCAATGTTTAAATTTATTAATAGTTTTGTTCTTTGTATTACCCTAATAAGCTAAAAAGATGGGATATTAAGTGCATCCATGGTTGGCTTCGTGTAATATTGTGGTTTTGAGCGAACGAGCACGATTAATCACGGTATGGTTGGTCGATTAATATTTTTTGTCCAGGTACATTGTATGGCCCCCAGGCAGCAAAAAATGCGTCTAGTTGACGATTTTTTCCAAACTTCCACCAAATTCCATTCCATTCCTTGCCAGTTTTTGACGCCAAAGTGTAGAAATTAGCCAAAACACTTGCTAGATAATAAATCATGAAGGGAATAGAGGGCATATCGGCAAGTCGGGGGAAGTCTAGCTTATTTACTGATAACTCGATGTCACGCTGACGAATGGAAATTTAATGCTAATTCCAGCTTAGTTTGCTCGTTTAATAAATAAGGTTACGTTTAATACGGAAGGGAACAAAGCAAACTGCTTTAGATATTCTAATTTTCCACTTATATTCGCTCATAACTTTAGGGGAAGCTATGTTCCGGGTGGCAACCTTATTACGTTATCAAGGAGCGAATAAATAACACCCTGCGAGAAATGAATCTGTTTTGTGTTGGTATATTTTACGTTTCTATTTTATGGGACACCTGGCTTAAGTTATTTAGATTAAACTTGCGAGTTCGGGAAATAGACAGCGTTATATAGGGCTTTGCCTTCAAACGATCTAAGCAACTGCTGGATAAACTGTACCAAGCATAATCAAATTGACTAGCCAACACTTATATGTGCGTAGAGAAATGTTGCCAACAGGCAGTTTTATTACTGGTATGTCATCCGATTAACTGTGTTCAACGTTCTTTCTTCAAATATCTTCTTCAGCTTTTTCCTCTTGAAGAATCCTGTCCTGGTTCTATTCCCAATCGTTCTCTGTAGTTCATTCGCAATTTGCGAAGCGCTACTTTCTTCACTTCACTTCTTCAGTTATTTGGCAACCCTTTTTCTAGTCTCGTGATCATAATTAAGGGCTCGACTAACTCATTTTTTTGCATTTGATTTATCTCAAATTTTCAGATTATTTTGCACATTTTTTGCAAAACTTATCATTGTTTCTGGTGTTGAGCATTGTTTGTTTCCTGGCTTTTGCTTTCCTGGATTGTTGTTTTTCTCATGCTTAGATTTATCGTTTAAAGCTTTCGTTCTCGGCTTTAGCCTTTGTTCCAGTTTCATGTTTACTTTTGTTAATTCACGATTTTCTTTTAATTGTCCAATATTGGGCGGGTTTTACCAATAGGAGGCAAAAACGATGCTATAATTTCTTTAGTTACGACCATTGCAAAGGTTCAGTTTGGTTTCCTTTTCTTTATTCCATCTTATCATGAATATTCTCTACATTTCGTTTCCGTTAACGTTCATTTTCCGATTTTTCAAAACGCGCAAACAGCTTCAAATGTGATTGTAATAAACAGTGTTTTCTGGCGCTGACAGAGTTTCAAGTTGCAAGTTAATTTAGATTCAAAGTTACGATGTTTTATTGCGCGAAAACGTTAACTTTTGCACTAAACTTTTCAAATCGAGCAAAAATCAGCTATTAATTGTGACTTCTTTAGAGTAAAAGGTCGTCCAGATTTCGTGAAAACTTCAAGTCGCAGCGTATGTTGGATTAAAAATTATGACTTTTTACTGGAGGACCTGGAGTTGCGTGAAAAAAAAATTTTAGAACCCACATTTGCAACCCGAGCAAAAAACAATTTCTCGTATAATTTGATTTAAATCTTGGAAACTTTTTGAGTGAAGGATCGTCCAGAGTTGGTAAATATTTGCAAGTCGCAACTTCCTCGGGATTAGAAGTTCGGACTTTTTATTAGAGCGTCTGCAGTTGCATGAAATCGTCCATTTTCGGACCAACATTTACAAACTGCACAAAAAACAATTTCTCTTGTGATTGCAATGAAATTTTCAGAGATTTGAGGGTAAACTTTCGTCGAGAGATGGAGAAAATGTTAAGTGAAAACTGGCTCTGGATTGGAAGTTAAGATTTGCGATTGGAGGGTCCACAGTTGCGATAAAACGTTAATTTTCGGACCTACTTTTACACACCGCGCAAAAAACAGCTTCTAATGCGATTCGAACTGAATTTCGAGAGATTTTAGAGTGAAAGGTCTTCTACGGGTGACAAAAATTTCAAGTCGCAGGTTAATTTACTCAAGAAGTTGCGATGTTTTGCTGGAGGGTCTGCATTTGCGTGAAAACGTTAATTTTTGGGCCAACATTTACAAACCGCGCAAAAACATCTTTTAACGTAATTTGAAGCAACCTTTGAGATCTTTTAGAGTGAAGGGTTGCCGACAGGTAATACAAATTTCAAGTCACAACTTGCCCCGAATTAAAAGTTACGATATTTTATTTTGAGCTCTGCAGTTGCCTGAAAATGGCAATTTTCGTATTAGCAATTACATCGCCCACAATCGCAGCTTTTGCTGTGCTTTGAACAAAAATCTCACAGTCTTTGGAGCACAGATTTTTCTATACATGCTAAAAACTTTAAGTCTCCACTTGCTCCAGATTAGAAGGTATAATTTTTATGATCTGAGGTCTGCAGTTGGGTGAAAACGTTAATTTTAGGACCAACAGTTACACAGCCACGCAAAACACAGTTTCTAATGTGATTTTAACGAAATTTTGAAGGTTTCTAGGGTAAAGAGTTGTAGAGTGATGTGAAAAATTTCAAGTCGCAACCTGCTCTGGGTCGGAAGTTATGATTTTTTATTTTAGGGTCTGCAATTGCGTAAAAACGTAAATTTTCTGACGAACATTTGCCAACCGTGCAAAAATCAGCTTCCAATGAGAGATTGATATTCATTTCCAGTCTCAACTTGAAGGAGTGGAAGTTTCGGTTTTTTAATTGGAAGGTCTGCAGTTGCGTGAAAACGTTAATTTTTCGAACAACTTTTTAACCGCTCAAGAAACTGTTTGTGGTAGTATTTGAATAAAATGTCAGCAGTTTTTAGTGTGACGAGTCTTCTAAAGCTTGGGGAAATTTCAAGTCTCCACTTGCCCTAACTTACAAGTTACGATTTTTTATGGGGGGATTTGCAGTTGTGGGAAAACTTTACTCTTCAGGCCAACGTTAACAAAGCACGCAAAACCAGCTTCTAGTGCAATTTGCATGAAATTTTGCCAGCTTTTAGAGTGAAGTGCAATTTTTTAAGTGTGTTCTTCACAAAGGCTCTGGAAATTAATGTGATCATATTTGGAAATTGCAGATCTGGAAGAGTGGATGTCTTGAACTATTCTCGTAGTTAGTCAACAACCTATGGAACTGCGAATTTTTCTCATAAGGGTGTATTTTTCTAGTTCCCTCAAATATCTCAAAACCCGAGGTTTGTTGAAGTATAGACGAAGAAACCTTTTTGGTGCAAAATAACGGCACAATCAACCTGGCAGGTTGGAAAGCTGCCATACAGAGTGTCCAAAAAACAGTGACCATTAAACTGCACCTGCTTACAAACCTCTGTGAGCCAAATCAATTGGCAACTGATGTTTAAGTTATGATTGTTGAGCTCAATTGTAGGTTTGCGAAAGGAAACAGTAAACCAATTTTTTACGTTTGATGTTTGTATTTTATCTTCGAACTAAAGGTAAAAGGTGGACGGACAGTCGCGGGACTTGCCATAAATTTAAAGTGTGATTGTCGTAGTCCTGTGGCGTCTCTTTTACGGCCACCAAACTGAAGCCCAAAGGTCTTTTTCGCGCTGTCACACTAAATCATGAAGCGGGCGCCACTCACCTGGGATTTCTCTTATCTGACGATGCGTTTAGAGACCGGAGCACTGAAGAAGGGATTTTTCCACCCATTAGTGTCGGTTTTCATAAAAATTCCGAGTTTTTTGAGCCCCAAAATGGAAACTTCATAAATAATAACTTTAACTGTCTGGTCAGCTGAAGAGCCCTTGCATAGCATACCTGGAGTGAAATCCTGCCTCTAGTGCGTCCTAGTGAATCTGCAGAACGGCTAGAACAGTTCAGAAGGCAGTGATTGCAGGATTGATGAACGCCAACGACCTAGAAGAAGGTTGTATCCGAAACGGTACCAACGTTATTACAATGGAAGATTTCCAGGTACCGCTGCAATCGACTTGATATGCACGGACTGTCCGAATAAGAACCGATAAACGAGGAGCGGCGCATGCAAATATCATAACAGAAATATGTCATTCATATTTTCGCACGGTTCCGATATTTACTAGCGCATACCTGTGTTAAACAACGTGCCGTCATATTAATATGAATGAATAAGAAGAGAATGGTTCCGCATATCAATCGCGAGCGAGTTACTTACGGTAATCGCTCGGTTTGATGGGGCTTTTTGAGGCCGATTCCACTAATCATACTTTCCATTATCGGGAAAATGCATGCAGATGTTAGTAAACTTGCAGCTACGTCAAAATAATGAATCGTTGAGGATGTCGCAAGCCTTTGATAAGTTTGCAAATACAGTGCAACATTTTAGCCAACGAACAGTTGTGGAGGTAAACCCTTAAAGTATCAACAATGTAATCGATGGGAAACTAAATCTGGAACACTTAATGCAAAAGTTGAGAGCATCGGCATTAAGCAAACACATATTAAAAGCAATAAACACAATGTGTCCAAAAAATCCGACAAATCAAGCGTTTAAATACCAATTTATAAATAGTCTTCAGTAAAACAATTTAACAGCCTTTGCGCAAAGATATTGGACATTTAATACTGTTATAAACCGGAGATTTATAGTAAACCATTCGAATTTTTAAGGTAAATATGATTGAAATATAAAGGAATGTAGGCGGGCCACGTATTCGCTTAATCTACGCCCACGATCTCATATAGTGTGTGTATTGTGGAAAAATGAAGATTTACCTACCTATTATAAAGTAGTTTAACATTGAACAGAGAACAATAATATAATGACCATAGATTTATTTTCGTTTGGATGTTTAAACCGGCCTCGGTATGCGTTATTTGATTTCCAGATTTCTGGAGAAAAGCCGCATCCCATTATAAATTCAAAAGTACACAGGCGTAAAATTGACTCATAAATCTCCAAAATCAGACAAATAAATAGAAAATTAACAGCACATCTAACTAAACAACCGACGAATTACTTGGCCAAAAGGAAAATTAAACCGAATTGGTTTTGTGTAAACCGGTAAAAGTTTCGCAACGAGGACAAGTTCGACTAGCAGTTGATTAGGCAAACAGTTCAGGTGTATTCAAGAGTGTAAGATCTTAGTCAAAAACCATAAATCGCTCATAGCAGATCGGTAGCAAATATTTAAAAATATTCAGTCCGCACAGCCAGAAGTTATTGGGATTTCCAATTCAAAACTCGTTTGTATGCCTGAAAGTGTTGTAAAAGAAAATGATTTTTTGGAACCGTGATTCCAATGAAGAACACGCCAATTAAGCAATTAGAAGGTTTCGAATGACGTTTTCATTGCACGGCCATAAAGGTGTCCTTAAAAATTATTTATTTGCCACAAAAGCGGTTTATTTGGTAAACATTGACAGGGCTCGTATTTCTTCTTTTCCGGTCCTGACTTATCTTGAAATCTTCATTTTATACTGATCGTTTTGAAAAAATATATTTTGCAGTGTCGTGCCTCATCATTTTTCTGTGGGTTTTGCATTCAGTTTATTTAAAATTTCTGAACCATTGCTGCTGAAGCACAAAAGCTTTTAGTAGCGAAGCCAGCACAACAGCAAAAGCAACAAGTAGAGGAATCCAGAAGGTATCAGAGCAAAGATGAAGAATATATTTTTTGCGATTCGGCTGTGAGACTTTCTGGGGCTTTAATGAATCAAAAATTTAGTCAGTTTCTGGTTTCTGATAATCGACGGGAGAAGTGGATGTTGACAATGGCTAAAGAAATGGAATTATGTTGCAAACATTAAAATTAGAAAGAATTCTTAATAAAGAATCGAGTGACAAATTTCACGTTCTGGGTCAAAAGTACTGAAATTCTCTCACTCATCTTGTTATTACTAAATCGAATTTTCATTTCTCTATCGAACGATACCAAAACGAATTCTGTAGCTTAAATGGTTTTTGAGAAACTTCGAAAAAACTGCCAACATTTTCTTATCGATGTTTGACTTTCGAAAAAGGCCATTCAGTTATCTCTGGAATTTTGTAAAAACTAACGTTCTTGCTCAATTTGCTTCCGAGAAATGAACAAAAACAAGACAGAAAACATGAAATTTTGGCATAATCTTACACCTAAGTGTCTGATATTTAAATTTCGCTTTCTGGGTCAAAACTACTCGAATTTCCTCACTCATGTTGTCATTTATAAACCGAGTTTTTATTTCTCTATCCGACGGTACCAAAACGAATTCTGTAGCTCAAATGGTTTTTGAGAAACGTCGAAAAAAGCAGCGTCATGTTTGAGTCGATTTTGGAGCTCAAAAAAATATCACGCAAATCTAAAACTTCTTGAATTCAAGCCTTTTTGAGAAAACTGCCGATATTTCCCCATCCATGGTTCACTTTCTAAAAAGGCCATTTACTTCTGTATAGAATGATGTACAAATGAGCGTTCTTGCCTCCGAGAAATGAGCAAAAATGGGACGGAAAACATGTAATTTTTGAGAAACTTAGAAAAAATAGCAGTTTGTCTTCTGGACTGGACTGAAAGAAGGTTGTCTTTTTAAGTCTGCCGAAGCAAAAGTTCGAAATTATTTTAGTGAAGAAGCCGACATTGGAAACAAAGCTAGACAGCAAATGGGCCTGATACTGATACCAATAGGGAAATCTAAATGCATCTTCACAGAAGAGTGAAAATGATTGTGCCTTTCTTTAATGAATCAAAGTAAAGAGAAAAGTTGAGGTTGATAAAAAAAGTAAAACCGTTAAAATTGAACCAGTTTTCAAACCTCAAGAAGAAGAAGCTCAGATTTTTGAAGCTGAAGAAGCCGCAGATCGAGATGATTTTAGCGAAGAAGCCAAAATTCGAAACAAAACTATTCCTGCAATGGTGGCTAATCTGCAACGATAGCAAATTTGATATTCGATTAATTTTCAAAAGTATGTTATGAGAATTTTTGGGGCTGCGAAAGAGGAGAAGCATTTCAAAAAATTGTGAATAAAATTTAAACATTTTTTATCTGCAAGAGATACAAGTTCTTATTTTTTTCAAGCTGAAAGGAAAAATATTGAGATGATCAAAATTACGAAAAAGCATCTAATTAACACCAAAAAACCTGTTGAGAAATAATCAGGTTGAACCACAATTTCGGCTACAGTTAATGAATCAGCAAAGAAAACTTGTAATAGACGTAAACACTGAAGAATAGAAAAATTGCAGAGAACATGTATAACTTAATGGATTAAAGCAAACGCAGAAATGTTGTAAAGGAACATTCTTGAAACAAATTAAGCTGCAGAAGATATACCATTGTGTGTTGATGATGGCCTTTCTTCATTCTGTCTTTGACTTTCAATGGGCATAAATTGAAAGTATGTTTCATTAGAATTTTTCTCTATAAACCGGTTTGCTCGCATCGCGATTAGAAGCAAAGATGAGTGGTACACAAGTACGAATCTCTCACTTTCGGTTAAAACCGGACAGAACGCGAGAAGAGCAGAAGAAAAAGGAACAATCCGCAACATGTCACGTCAAAATAAGGCCCGTTTAAAAATGGAAACAATGAGACAGATACGATTTGTGAGTCTGAACTTGATTCCTACCAGCTGTCATTTAGGTGAAAACATAAAGATGGGACGGCTGATGATGATGGCCCAGTTTGAAGAATCCGACCCTTTGTTTCGAATTTGAGATACACGAACGGCTTTTGGCTGTTTCGCTTTTGTTGTGGAATATTGTGCACTTTTTCCATAATTATTTCGACTGGCGACCTTAGAAAGTGTTAACTCATTTTTATGTGGAGCATATTGTTGGTGGTGAGTTGCATATTTTTCAAATAACCATCGTCACGGTGGATTTCATATGACGATGGATGGGCCTTTATTCGCCCAGCCCCCGGTTTGAGCATGGAAAATGATCAAATTGCCTTTTTTCTAACCGTCTTTGTGTGTGTGTGCTTTTTTGCTCGGGCCAGAAATTTGTCGCAAGCGATCAAAACGTTCACCGTTGAGGTCTGGGGGTCTCGTGCCATTAAACGGAAATAAACAAACCCCGCGTCTAACGAGACACAAAACAGATGCTGAAATATAAATTCATCTTCATCAGGCACACACCGCCGCGCCTCCGTATTAAAAATGTTTTCTTTTCCGGAAAAAGTCCCCACATTACTTTTAAAAGTTTCCGTAATTCAGACGAAAATAAACCGACAACGAAAATACGGTTTTATTCCACCCTACCCCCAGGATTTTTTCGAAGTAATTTAAACTTAAATAATGCTGGAAAAGACACGAAAAAGAACGCGCACAGGTTTCAGCTAATATTAGTTTTTTTAACTTCCTGCCTTTCGGGGGAAATTTAATTAGTCGCAAGATGGGTCTTTGAAGGTATTTCGTTTACGTTCAACGTTCGACTTACTTGCTCTATACAAAATGGCTCTAAGAAAATATAGCAAAAAGCAGTGAATTCTTCTGAATTGTCTGAAATGAATTGGAACCAACTGCTTGAGGTCACAATGACAATCATCCTTCTTCTGTTAACTTGAGAAGCTTAAATTTTTAGATTTTCAGATTTTGTTTTTAATAAATGGAAAGTTCAGTTTCAACGCTTCGTCAATTGGCCAATTGATTGGCATTGATCAACTTTTCAAGACAGATTGTGATTGCGAGTGGCAGCGACAGGCAAGTTCAGGCACACAAAACATCCACTAAATAAGGCTTCCGACCCTGATAAATTCCAATTATGGGAAAGCAAAGACAAAATGAAAAATGGCGACGATAAATTTTAATTAATAACACATTAGCGATCAGCTAATAAAAATGCGTCTCGCTTACGGAATGCGTCGCTATTTTGTATAATTAATGAATTGGCAGTGGCGAAGTCAATGTTAATTGGTGGTAAAGGTGTGGCGAGAAGAGTCTTGTCGATCGCTGTCCAAACAGCGTTGTAATTGTGACTTACGACTCGGAATATGAAGAAGACACGTCGCCGATAGTCATACTTGGTCGGCCGATAGTGTCCTCGATATCGTTTAGGTGGCCTGATGATTTTTAATTGCCTTTCTCACGCTTGCTGTTTTTTCCCAAACACGACATCGGCCGATTAGATCATAAACAGGATGAAGATTACATACATACAACAGGTTCGCGTTGCTGTTCCTGCTGTAAATTGAACGGAAAAGAAATGAACAGACACCAAAAACTTCGCTTCATTTAACTAAGATTTCCTTATAATTTAATACAATTCAAGACTCAACAGAGCCATCAAAAGAGAAACACACAGAACCCTTAGGAAGCAAAGCAAATTTTGACACCATGAAACCCACTCAACCTTACGTTTGGCCTCCATAAACTATACAAGCGTACAAAGTCTAATAACTCTTTCACGCAATTGAGGGAAATCGAAAGGGCAATTTACTTATCGAAAGATCGCGAAGATTAGGTTTCGACTCAGCTGCGGCAGTTCCAGTTTGGAAGGTTTTTTTTGGCTTCCGAAAACTGAAAAATTCGCACCTTGGAACGCAAATCAAACCACTTTTCTCTATTGTTGAAAGTCTCCATGCACACAAATGAGTTTATGCGGTACCTACTATTTTAAAGGAGAAAAGTAATAATATCAGAAACACAAATGGCATAAAATATCAAGGGCAACAACATTAAAACAACACTAAATCTTAATCGTGCTGTTTAGATCTTTTTAGAAAGTTTTTCACTTGAATTAACTCTCATTTTGCACGTCATTTTATGGAGTTGGGCCAGAAACACTTGAAACTTTGCATAGTTTTCCCCATATGATAAACCTGTGACTTGATCCGTCCTCCTGAAGCGGCTTATCCAGACACCTTAAAACATTCCCAGAGCCATTTGAAAACAAAACTGCTAATCAAACTAGTGATTTTAATAGCAAAGACACAAACTAAACACAGACACTGAGTGTCGATTGTTGCGCGTCCTGCATTTGTCTGCAAATGGAAATCGTAAAGCTGATGATTAAAAAATATTGAAAACGCCCATTGATGCCATCCCAATGCGCTGTTTACACATCTTTGACTTTATTAAGCCATAAAGCTCACACATACTTAATTTCAATTAAGAACGTTGTACAATGTTTGAACACCATGCTGTCATAAAATCTGAGTAATATGACTTCCTTGGCGCCATCATCAACAATCTTAATTATTGGGGCCATGTTATATGGTCAAATTCGTCCAATTAACTTTTCCCAGCTTAGTCAAGAAATTTTCGATGGAACACATTTGTTGTCTTGAAAACTCTGATCTATCCGCCACCACAATATGAAGTCGTTCAATAATCTAAAACAGCATGTTCGTTTATTAAACATCACATGAACTGAAAAAGGAATAAAAGAAACGCTATAATTTAGTGGCAAATGGTCTCGATGTCATATCGGAATACCGTTGACTTAATAAATCAGCGAACAAGGTACATTTTTAATTAAATCGAATTTTGCGGACTTAACGAGCTTTATGAAAAATGCATCGGCGATACATCAAAAAATCGATGTCGGCTTGGCATAGTCAATGTCAATAAATTATGAGTTATACCAAAGCCGTTTGAATTAAATTTATGGCCTGGGTGATTCCGGAAAAACAACCACTGGAACTGGAGATTTTTGTGAATAAACAAAAAATCCTATTGAATCAACCAATCAAGGAAAAATGCTAATTAGTAAAGTTGAAAAACAATCAAGACTCGCTGACAAAAAGGTATAAACAAAACACACACAAGCTAGTTTGCTACGATCACAAAATCTGAGCAAGTCCTCCAAAACTAGAGTTTAAAATTCCATTGCATGGAACAAAGAAAATCCTTTTCCGGCGGTTCCACAAAGGAAAAATTCATGGGAATCACCCAACTAGCAGCCAATAGCTTGAACGCGAAAGTGAACGTTTAAATTATAATTTTCTCTTCTGATAAATCCGGCGGTCTCTGATAGATGACAGAATACTCGCGTTCGGAATAGATATTGCTCATTTGTACTCGGTTCGAGTGGATTTTAATTATCTCTCGATTTTTAATTGCTTTTGTCTAGCGAACGCGGACTTTCTTATTGGCGAATTTCGCATTTTCATTCATGGCATAGACATCAGTCAGTTCCTTACAGTTCAATCAGCTGAAGCTGCAACTAATTTCAACTCCCCAAATGTCCAGACCCGAAATCCAGGGATTTTTCTCGGCTGAAGCCTGGGAATTTATAATAAAAGTGGCATTTGAGATGCGGTTCTTTGTCGCTTCAGCACGGTCATCAAGCTGTACCAGTCGGCAATATTAAATTTTATTAAAGCAATTTGATGCGATTCCATCGTTTCATAACTTTTAATATGCCCCATGCCGGGAAATGCGGCGCGCATAAAAAACTGCGAAATAATTGATACTGGGAAGAGTAACTTAGGCCCACTTTCTGGACTTAACTGCTCGGTAAGCCTGGGCAAATATTTTCTTCTGGTTTGTTATAGAATTCGAGGCATTTTGGGCTAAATTATTTTCTCTGAAGAAACAGTAGTGTGTTTGCTGTATGTAGAAAAATAGGGTGTTTGCGTATGTAAAAAGGATTTGGGTTTAAGATAGTAAACGCTCAAAAACCGCCCGAAAATACCGATTTTCTATAATCTGGAGCTTCAGGCGGGTTTTTTAATGAGTTCGTTGCATTCCTCATTTATTTGGGATGAAAATGATCTACTTCCAAGTATTTTAGGAGAATTGATGATTTTTAGAAAAATCGCCCTCTACCTCTGCTGAAATTCCGGGTGAAAAATCAAAATTTCACATGTGTGTTTTTTGACCTCAATGGATTGTTATCGAACTGCGAACCTCCAGAAAATGCATATGTAATGTATCAATACTAGTGGGAAAATCGTCGGTTAAAAATTGTTTCCGCTCAGAATCGCCCTAAAGTCGGTTGAAAAATTCGAATCTGTGGCTTCTGGCGATGAGAGGCCTTCTTCATGAGATGAAAATGGTGTAGAATTCGAGGTATTTTGTGAGAAATAATATTTTTTGAAAAAAACCGAACTGTATGAAATTCCGGGCTGAAAATAAAAGCTTAACGTGTGTGCTTTTTGAGCTCATTGGATTGTTTTCGACCTGAGAAGCTGCAGAAGATGCAGATATGAACTTGAGGCTTTAATAAGGAACATATCGTCCGTTGAAGATCGTCACCGCTTAAAAATGCCTTAAAAAGTTTCTTGCATTTCTCGCTTTCGTAAGATGAAAATATCATTGAATTCGAGGAATTTCGAAAGAAATGTATTTTTAATCGACTCCATTTTAAATTTTGGGCTAAAAATCGACATTTTACGTGCGTGTTTTTTGAGATCATTGGATTGCTTTGGACCTGAGACGCTTCAGAAAATGCACCCATGAAGTATTTGAGTCTCTGAGCTTCTGGCTAGTTTTTCATTGAGCTTCCTGCATTTCTCGATTTCATCAGATGAAAATGATGTAGAATTTCGAGAGAATATTTTTTCAAAAAATCGACCTTCACCACTTATGAAGTTTCGGGGCAACAATAAAAATTTTACTCGGGTGCTTTTAAGAGTGATTGGATTGTTTTCGTCCGAGAAATTAAAAAAGATACGTATATAAAGTATTTGAGTCTGTAATAAAGAAGAAATCGTCGGTTAAAGACTGTTACCGCTCAAAAAGGCCCTAAAATCGCTTAAAAATGTTGATTATTCCGAATCGCAAGCTTCTAGCGAGTTTTCTAATGAGCTGGTTGCATTTCTCGCTATCATGAGATAAAACTGATGTAGAATTCAAGGTGTTTTAGGACAAATAATATTTTTTTGAAAAAATCGACCTCTACCGCTTTTAGAATTTTGGGTAAAAATAAAAAATTCACATGTGTGTTTTTTGACCTCAATTGATTGTTTCCGTTCTAAAGATTTCCACAAAACGCATCGACAAAGTATTTCGGTCAATAGTAGGGAAAACTCGTTGCTTAAAGATGGCTTCTGCTCAAAACCGCCTTAACATTTTTTATATCTGGACGTGAATTTGAGACATTTTGGAAGAATTCATCTACATTTTTTTTTAATTCGACTCCTACGTCTTATGAAATTTCGGATCAAAAATCAAAATTTAGCCTACGCGTTATTTGAGCTCAATGGATTGTTGTGCCTAAAAAAGCGTAAAAAAATAATATTTGAGTCTGTTATAGAGAAGATAGCGTCCAGTGAAGGTGGTCACCACTCAAAAACGCGTTAAAATCGAGCGAAAATATCGATTATTTCGTACCTAAATATCCCAGAATATTTTTCAACGACCTTGCTGCTGCCGTGAGATAAAAATTATGGAGAATTTGCACCATTTTGAATAACTTAATATTTTTTTCAAAAAATCGACTTCTACCCTTATGAGTTTTTGGTGAAAACTCCAAATTTCGCATGCGTATTTTTTCAACTTAATGGATCGTTTCCGACCTACGAAGCGTCTCTATAAGCATATAGAAAGTTTTAGGTCTAAACTAAAAAAGATATCGTTGGATAAAGATTCCAGTCAAAGACGCTCTAAAATCCGTCAAAAATTTTGATTATTTTGCATTTCAAGTTTCAATTGAGTTTTTTAATAAACTCGTTTTAAATATATCGATCTTTTGAGATGAAAATGATAAAAAGTTTGAGGCAATTTACAAGAATTAATATTTTTGCAAAAACTCAACCCCTACGTCTTATGAAATTGGCCCCTTCTTGGTGATGAAAATTCTATAGAATTAATGCAGTCGAGATTCGGTAGCGATTTGAGGGCAAATGTAATATCGGTCGATTAAAAAAGACGACTTCACATAAGCTTGGCATGACACTTTTTAATGAATTTCCATCCGAACACCTACCCCTGGTCGAATCTAATCGCCCAGTGGGGTGCGAGCGGCCACCCGCGGCCTTTATTGCTGTTTTCTCGTCGTGTTTTCCCAGTAAATCAGATGCGGATCCGGAAGAGCGTCCCGGATTCCTCCGGATTGACAATTTGTATTAGCCGCCGTACGACAAATTAGCGGATTATTAGGCGCCGTGATCAATAGAACGGTGCAAATTGGCCCCCACCAAGTCACTGAGGGGTCTTATGTAAACCAGTGTGGTGCCGGTGATTTTTTCTTTTGCCATTGGGATCACCGATGTTTGCTTGAGTTCCATGTTTTGCTAAGGAACAGAAGTGGGTCGGTTTGAGATGAATACAGCGGCACAATGAGGAGTGAAAGTAGTTGAGCAGGTTCAAGGATGGGGTTGGCACGCCGCCCCTGAGGGGGTCATCAAGGGTTCGGGCGTCGTTTTCCGCTGCCAATTTAGGGGCAGCAATAAAACTGCCATCGCAAAGCTCCGTCGATGCCGTTAAGTGACATGAATTATCCTTCCACATGCCCCCTGAGCTGGCTGCTTCTACGCGACATGAAATATTTAAGAAGATACAATAAACACTGACGAGATTAAACTCGTCGGCTCCGTTTATTGCAACCAGTTATATTAAATAGACAATTTGTGTATGGAATCTAGAGCCGGGCAAGACGGAACGCTCTTATTCGTTACTGGCGACAGGCCGATTTTCCACAGTTTGTGTCTAATTTGTATGAGTGAAACACTTTAGCTCAGATAAATCACTGTATTTTCTTTCAATTGCACAGTATGTTGCAGCCATTGAAAGACCAACAGAAAAGATTCTTTTTCATTTCATCAATAATTATGTTTGTTCTGTACTTCGTTGCAGTTTTTCGCAAAGGTGCTTGAATGTGCAGTTTGCTACCGACAGTGGACGAAATCGGTCGATAATCGCATTCTTAGATGGAAAATATTGAATGATTAAGGTTTAATGATTAGAAAGTGGAGGATGGAGCGCCAGCTTGCAGTAAGCTGCTAACAATACACTAAGCTATAAATCTTTTAGCTTGAACTGAGCTTATGTTTCCTATACTCAACTAAGGATTTATGAATTATTTACTTACTTAACTTAAAGCTTACTGATAGTGTAGATTTGGTTCCGATTAATCCATTGATTCCTGCACAAGATATTTTTAAACTTTGGGAATATTTTGGGCGGCTTTGTATTTTTACATAGAGCTGATATGCAGCTTGTCTCCAAGGAACCGTTTCATATATGCAAAAATAGGTTCCAGTTTAATGTTTTTTGGTAAAAAAAGTAAAGAGTTTTAGTTTTGCCTCTTTTCTTTTATTGCGAAGTCGACTGAAACATGACGCCGCGTTTTTTTACGTTTCTCAAGAACCATTTGAGCCACAGAGTTCATTTTGGCATCGTTAGAGTGCGTGAGTAAATTCTGTTGAATTTGCCACAAAAGTCACCCTTTCGTGTGTTGAATATCAGACATTTAGGTGCAAGCTTTCGCACAAAATTTCGTTAAAAAAATGTTAATATTCCAATTTTCTTCTGGATTTACCTTAAGAGTTGTAATTGTTTATTGAAGAGTTTGCGGTTGCGTAAAAACGTTCATTTTCAAATCAACATTTACAAAGCGCACTAAATTCAGGATTTCATGTGATTTGAATGAATTTTTGAAGGTTTTTTTACTGAACGCACAACCCAACTCCTGAAAATTCACTGAGTTACCCATGCATACGAAGACTGGACTTCTTCAAAATATTAGGTCCACTTTCCGGTGCATGTAAACTATGATTATTTGCAATTTTTTGACGAAAAGTAGGGGAACCATCATCAACTCCAGTTGTAAAAACGTCCAATTTCACCATCAGCAAAATCTTAGGCTCGATTGATAAATCGTCGCAACAAGCGCATCTTGTTCTTCATTAAGCCCCAGAGGCCAAAGAGGCAAAACTGAATTTGCGTTAATTAGTCGCCAATATGCAAAACGCGAGGCAGCAGAGCGGGCACCGCCTAATCTAGCGTGGTAAGCAGCAAAAGCAAATGCCATCATCGAGATGAATAAATCAAAGAGTTCGGATTCCCGGAACGATGAAGGACTGGTGATAGGCCCGTCCGGTAGCCGAGCTGGCGCTTGCAGCCTCTATCTCAGCATCTCTGCATACATGCAAAAGATGGAACCGTTTAAATTGGCTCTTTGTTTTCATTACTGGCGACTCCTGTTGCTGCCACGATTGTTGTTCCTGCTGCGGGACAGAAAGAGAGGACTGCAATTAAGCGCGATTGTCATGGATGGGACATTTTTTTACGTGCGTCCTCATGTGCTAATGAACTGATTCAGATAAGCCATTGTGAGCGGACAGTTTAGGGCCAAATCATATGACACTTCAAACCAGCGTTTTGGTCTAAGCTTTCACGCATCAATTTGAGCAGAAGCCGAAGAATTGCCGAATTTCCATACAGGGCGCTGTCGTTCAGTTGGGGCCATTTAAATTAATATTCCGGGCCGATGACGAGCTAACGACTCTCGACAAAAAAATAATGTAATAATAATCCCTCGGTAATTGAGCGGGTTTGAGAGCCGCATAGACGGACGTCGCCTCCAAAACATATCGCAAATTCTTCGCTTTTTGACCGCCGCCGTTGCGACTTCAAATTATGGCGGCCAACTCAAAAGTAGACAGATTGAAGGCTTCCTGGAACCGTGAACGTGATCGACAGGCTGATCCGAATTGTTCATTATGATAGGCAGCGAATGTACAACTTGCAGGACCGGAACCGTTGCTCAAAAGTGTCTTCAAAATGCCGAAATTGGCCTGTAAACCTAAGCAAAATTGTCCAGTTTTGTACGATAAAAATTTTGTTAAAGCTTGAAACTGGTCCCGTGAGTTTTGGGAAGTTGGCATGATCGGGAAATCTACTGATCAGATACAGAAAATGTTGCTGCAATGTTTGGCGATTTTTTAAAAATATTCCTGATAAATTCGTCACTGAACTACAGGCTTATTTCAAAAATTCCTTCCTCAAGATCGCTCAGTGATTCAAAAATACTTATTCGTCATTTTAGTACGAAAAAAAATTATTCTCCTATGTGGTGAGCCACAGTGTTTTTTTGTTCTTGCTCTAACGCAACTAGTTACTATCTTATAGTCTATTAAAAAAAGAAAAGGTCGAATCATCTAGGCAAGCGATTTATTACGACAACATTTTTAGGTAAGTCATGGTAAATTTCTCAAAGAAAACCAACAAAAAAATATATTTTTTTCAACTTTATAACAAATCACTTGTCACACTGCTCACTCTGCTACAGACTGTTTTTTTTAAATTGATAACTCAAAATTACTTAAAGCTACAATGCAGGCTTTTACAGCGCGCGATAGAAAAAATATTGCTCTATTTTTAGGCAGTAAGTAGTTTTCTTTTTGAAACTGGCTTAATCCATATTTGGTTCCCAATAGGCTCCATTCGCTTCTCGTTTCAAAGTCTGTGGCTCTTTCTACTCAGGAGTTACTGAGCAGTGACGAAATGAAAGTTTTGCTTTCTATGGCAAAACAAATACTAAATGCGTGTTTTTACTTAATTTTTCCAATTGAAAACCTCTAATTTTTATTTAATTTTTAGGCTCTGCACAAAACTATAATAATATTTTATGTCCATGACTTCTGAGGTGTTTTCTCTAAATCAAGCTAGCAATCACTTCAATGATAATCCATCTCTGACGATGAAAACCTGAAAAGAACGCGGATTGTATGTTTACCTCGTTTTACAACAAAATGCTCACAAATCCACTATACGAATAGGTGAACTGTACAGTCAGTAAATGTCTTCTGTGCTAAAAAAAATTCAGAAATTCCGGAAAATCCACACAGAAAAGAAAATTAAAGCTTCTGTATTGGAATTGCTTCTTGCGCAAATGCGGCTTCTTTTTTATCCACTTTTATCTGCCTAAAAATATTTAGATCTGCTCCCGAAGTACGTAATACACATGCACATTACAACTTTTTGAAAATGAATTTGGTTTCTTCATACAATTCATTAAGTTGGGAGTTTGATTACAGCTTTTGCCGAAAAAAACAGCAAAATACAGAATTTCAAATAAATTAAGTACAAACCACACGCGGCCTTGCTGTATAACAATCGGGATTATTGATTCGCTTCTTTTAAAAATTGTGTGATGAAAAAAGTTCGTTTCTCGATTTCCTAGCTAGGTACGAAAAACCGTGAATTTAGAGACATTTTCCCCGTAAATTATGTCAAAGTTTCGTTTTTTTTCTATTTTTTTATTTTTTCTTCGATCCGCCATTTAATCAATGGTGTTTAACTATAAATTTTAATATACACAGTCCTTGATTATTAGCGTCATTTTTTCTCAATATGCTATTGAAAGGTTGAGAGATGATTTAAAAAAACACCAATTGACTCACTGAAAAAGCTCATTCTGATTTTTCAGAAAAAAATATGCAAAAAGCTTGAAAACTATAAACTTTTCGATTGACCGGACGCTAATGAATAAAAAGCTTCCGTACTTGAGCCTCAATTGGACCTAAATTTATCGAAATTTAACGTCACTTTTTAATCATCCAGTAGATTGATTAAAAATTAGCTTTCTGCTTTTGAGTTTTCATGTGTGAAGCAGGTTTTCCAGAGGATAGAAAGTAATTATTTGACCCAACGTTTCACTTTCTCTCATTCTCAAAAGCGATTAATCTAAAGATTATCGAAATTTTTTCGCCAATGATGCTGATTTTTCAACTTTTCCGAGAAAAATTTGGACTTCTTTTCTTTTCTTCGGCATGCTTTTCACTAAGCACTAAGGCACTAAGCAGCGACCATGCGCCCAATATGGGTATAAATCTAAAGTATGTTAAATATACAGGAGTTTAACTTGAATAGTTTGAAGGGACAAAATATTACGAAAATGTTCATGTGGAGTGTTCTTCAAAAGTGTCGCACTTTAGTGTAGCATCATATATCGGGTATATATTTATACAATATTGGCAGACCATTTTTATGTTGGGTCAATATTGTCAATTATTAGCCAATATTACTCCAATATTAGAATAGCTTTTTTGACGAATATTGATGTATCTATACAAATACAATACTGGCAAAATATTTTTAATTTCCAGTATTGCTTGAAGAATAACATGCAATATTGTATAGCAATACTATGCCAATTAAGCGTTTTTGATATAAATAATATAAATATATCGGATTTTCCCTGGCTAGTGCTGGAGATAGAGAGGGTGGAAGAAAGTCCAGACCGGTGAGTTTTTTTAAAATCTAATGTAAAAGTAAAATCTAACTGAGTTTATTTATTTTATTTAAATTTATAAAAATTTATTTAAATGAGATGTGCGTGTGATAAAAAATGTTGTTGTTGTTATCTAATTAATATATGTGGGTATTGTTCAATTAATATGTGCATTATTTAATATTGTGAGTCCTCACAAAAAAATAATTGAAAATAATATGTCATTGTTAGGGTTGAATATTAATTTAAAATCTCTTTTGCAGTCATGCAATATCTTAATATTTATTTAAATTTGAAGTGAAAATGTTATTCGGAGAATCGATCCAAACTCCAAAGGTGTGTYCGMCAATATTGAAATGTGAATATATATATATTTCTTTTYAATTAAAATCGGATAATAAGAACATGTTATGAGTTTTTAAAACTTATATTCACGTGTTTATACAACAACTTATAACATGTTCTTATTATCCGATTTTAATTAAAAAGAAATATATGTATTTACATTTAAATATTGGTGCAATAATTATTAACAATATTCATACATCCAGTATGTTGCATATAGCCAATATTGTACGAATATATTTTGCTACCTGGGAATATGTGTCGCAATATTTACTGAATATTGGAGTAACATATTTCACCAATATGTAATAATGTTCACATTTCAATATTGGTCCTTAAAAACGCACTCGTTCAAAACGAGTTAAATTTTTTATATTTTAAGGACAAAAGTTGAGAATTTTGGCTTCACAATTTGTATCTTTTTACAGGGAAACTTGAGGCTTCCGGATAGTTTTCTTGAAACCTCGTAGCTTTTTACGAACAAATCGCTGGAGTTTTTCAGAGTGTTTTTTGCGTTTGTCATCCGAACCATCCTGTATATTAGCGAACTTAAGACTCAGACATATACAGAGTGTTTCACTTTTCAATAACAGTGCTCCAGTCGAGTTGGTTTAGGAGTTTTGGTGATTAAAGGGAATCAATGGCCGTAGTTGTGAGTTGAAATGGAGTTCGGACCTGTAGATATTTCGGTGGGAACGGCCCGTGCGGGCTCCACCAGAGCGCCGTCTGCATTCGCACCTGATTTATAGTAGGAAAAAGCATAATAAACATTCCAGGGCCCCCGAAGAAATTTAATTAATTATTTCAAATATACCTCAATAAGAATCTAGACAAAAAAGCCCAGTATGGTACTCGGAACTGTTAAATTTTATAGGCAGCATTTTTTAATTGCCGAACGGAAAAGTTCCGCGAAACAGGCGAGCTGGTGAGCTGCCGAAGGAGCTGAGCGGGCCCGGGGGATAAGTTTAATACATGCCGAAAGCAGTTCATGAATGCCTCTTTACCGACTGGGCTTATTAAGTGGCGATTTCGACAATGAAACTTTCGGTCATTCCTAATCAATAAAATTTTATTGCCGTCTTTTAATACGCCGCTGCCACCGCAGTCATTAGTCATAAGTGGCCCAGTTTGGCAATTTGGACAATTTCCCACTCCTTATGCGCAAATACCTACCGGGGAAACGTTCAAAAATTATGTTTTCTGCAGCAATTGATCGAAACTTTGTTAATTACCCGAACGGGTTTCAATCAAACAAAGGAAACGAACAGGAAACACATCCTTGATGCGAACCTGTAATAAGAGAACGAGGACCCGCTAAATAATATAAGAAAAGCAATTTGGAAGCCATTTTGTGTACATAAAGGCCCTTTTATTGTTCTTCGTTCCTAAGAAGCGTTATTAATATGTACGGTGTTATCCCGGCGAATCATCTTATAGCGGGGGAGTTGTAGCTGAAGACCATAGAGTAAATGTTTATTATAGAAGCCGAAGAGGCGACGATATTAAAAACGGGAACGAGCACCCTCAGATATTACGTGACAGAATCCAGTCGTCTCATCCAGCCACCACCTCCGATCAAAGAAAACGTTTGTTTTATGCTAATTTCGATCCCAACACCCCCCGCCACGGTTGGTCGTTTTTCTCGTCTTTGAAAATGTTTACTAAGCGATCGTTGAACACTGAAAATTGTGTCAATTGATTTTTAATTCGGTCTGTTTTCCGTATTTTTTACGAATTCTTCGCGTCGTGAAAATGGTGCTTAAGTTAAAGCAAAGGCAAAAGGTAAAATAAGTCCTGGTTAGGTGGATTTTCTGGCTTCTATGCGGTCCAAGCTTTCGAGTGAAACACCTCTAAAAATGCAAGAACTTTGTTCCTGCGAATCGCCAGGAATACATTTTTTCCACGAAGTACTCAAGACAGAGTAGGTACAGAGTTTGAGACATTTTGAGCAATGTGAATTTTCAAATACAGTGCTTGAGAATGTTTTAGAAAAATACAGCTTTTTTCGCTTCAAATAAGCCTAAATTTGCTTTTGTTCCGAACTTTAAGAGTACCTATAAGATATTTTTGAAAAGCTCATTACTTACGAAGGGAAGTTTTAGGGACATTTTGTCAAATTTAATTTTTTTCCTCACTGTAGTTCACTTAAAGTAAAGTGAACCTATTTTTTAAGATTACACTGGACTAAAAGTGTCTAATGTAAAATTTCCGAGCAATAAAGTGGTGGTGTGTTAAAGATCAAAACCGCTTTTTTCGAAAAAGCCGCAATATTTCACAAATTTTCGCGCAAAAACCGCGTTTTGAATGTGTAAATAAATAGAGCAAAATGTTGGTTTTCCCATTTGAAAAAGGAAATAAACTTTCTTAATCGAACCAAATATTTCAACAAATTCTGAAACCAAAATATACACAAAACTAAATAGAAATAGTTATAAGGAAACGACTCGATAAGAATATAAAACTATGAACAAAAATATGAAGGCAGCTAAGGAAGAAGGTTGGAAAGAATTGGAGCCAGATGCGATTGTTTCAAAAAACAAACAATGATCAAACACTACCGAAATACAGCTTGGAAAATTAATAAATGCAAACAAACATACTGGAGCATTTGCGTGCAAGGATTCAAAAACCAGAAAATGTGAAAAAAATTGCAAACACAGTTTTAGTTTGTCTGCATTCAGGCAGAAATGTTTTGCAAAATTTTCAACGGACACATCAGACAAAAGTAGACCTTTCGTCTAGCAGAAAAACTGTTTTCTCTGCATTTAATCGCAGTTGAACTCTCCAGAAATCGTGAAAACAGTTACACTAGTTTTGCTTTTGTGTGATGAAACTTTCAGTGCAACGAATGATAATTTTTCTCATGAATTCTGTTTTCAAGCAAAAATTATCAATCACTTTTCGTGACTTCTCAATCTCAAAGAATCAGCACCTCAAAATAATAAAATAGTGGTAATTTGTTCAATTATTTAAAATCATGAGTGGACCATCGAGACTTTAATCAAGTTGCAGGTTGAATAAATTTTCAATTTCAACAATCTAGACATTGAAACAGACCATAAAAGTTCGATTATATCGCTGAATAAGATCAATATTTTCCCATCCACCTTATAAACCGTCGATCGTAATAAAACGTCCCATATGATTCCCACACAGACGTACTGAAAACACAATTTAATATCCACAAAGAAATTGATTATAGCCCCATAACACAACAACTTTATTATAATGGTGAATATAAAACCCGATCCTCGGCTCTATTCGAACTAACCTAACAAACATATCAGGGGGGCAACAGCATAACGTTCCAACAAAAGCGGCGTGTCATTTTTTTTTTCGGTGGATTATAAAGGTAATCGAATCATTTGCCGTTTGAAAGAAACTT
>NW_026018508.1:16180787-16185762 GCF_020466585.1 Dendroctonus ponderosae
CTATGAAATATGGTTTTTGTTGCCAAGCAAGTAAAGTTAAATCGAAGAAACTTTTCAACTCTTTTATTGTTTCCCGATGAAAATCAGCAAAAGTAAACATTACTAGCCATTGAAATTCATGGGGCTCCCCGATCTTAAATCGCATGCGATTTCCGAATTGAAAAGAATAATTGGAATATCTCATTTATAAACATCCAGAACCCTCTCTGGACGGACAAAGCAAGTTCAAGTGGACATCACACAGTATGTAGTCAGTCGCTGCCCCTTTTGCAAAACTGGTGATTCACATTCTGGAAATGTATCAGATTGGATGCAGTGCATTATTGATGACACAGGTACTCAAAGTCGATGGCCATCGCCGTACAGTTTATTCCATACGAATTGGTCACAACTGTGAAGAAAACACTGAATTTTGTTAAGCCAAATTTCCCTTCTGTAAAGTGTGTTAAATCAGTAAACGCTTAGAGCTGGAACGGAGTAGAATAGGTTAAAGTTGGCCTCTTTAATGACCTGATCTACGTCCAATGGGGTTCGGTTTGCTGTTGTAAGTTTAACTTCTGCAGACTAGCGCAGTGCAAAAATGAAGTTTAATACCCCATTGTACAAGAGAGCCAAGAATATTTGCTTTAAGAAGCAGATTCATATTAAAGTGTTTCTTCAAAACATGTTTTCTTAATCATTTTTTACTGGGAAAAGAGGTCAATGTAGAGCCACGGTTTGTTAAAAGAAGTAGAAAATCTTCCATATTACGAAGCGATATGTAAAACGTCTTTTTAAAACAGTGCTGCTGTCTTTGATTTTCAATTTTATTTCCGTTTTTTTACGCATGCGCCTCACTACCTCTTGGACTTGGACTTAGCGCAATTTTGCATTTTTACTCCTTCTAGTTCCTTCTAATCTATATTATTCAGACTCATTTATTGTCTCTCATTTTGTCACATTCTTGCCTGTAACAGTATTTCCTTTCTTTTCTACTTTACTCAGTGTTTTCTTTCAATTTTGTTTCCCTATCCATCAGGTTAAGACTTTAAACGTTTTCTTTCTGCTGTTATTTTTCTATTACAATCGTACAATATAATAAGCGATTTGTGTCAGTCGGTTTCAGTGAAATACTTCGCTTTTTATCAATTCAGATGCTAAAGTATTTTTCTAGTAGTTGTTCGATTTTATCACATTTTTGTCTGCAACAGTCTTTCGTTTCTTTTCTGACTTTTATACCCAGTACTCGTGGTATTTCATTGAATTGTTATTCAATTTTGATTTCTTATCCAAAAAGCTGATAAGTTCGCTTATCATCCATTTTTTCTTTGCTGTGAACTTACTGTGAGTTTTAGTAAAGTCCGCTTGTTGTTGTTCCAATTTTAGTTTATATTTCCACAATTTTTAGGCAGTTCTGAGGTTTCTTCAAAAAAATGCACGCTTTCATATTACAAAGCGATATGTAAAACTTCTTTTTAAATCAATGTTTCTGTCTATGAGTTTCATTTTTAATTCAGTTTTTTTTGTGCATGCTTTCTTATTACCTCTTAGACCTAGAGCTTTTTTGTTGTTTAATTCAATTGGCGCATTTTACACTTTCAGTCCTTCTAGTCCCTCTTTATCTATATTATTCAGATTCATTTGTTGTCGCTCATCTGGTCACATTTTCCTTTTTTGTCACATTTTTGTCTGTAAACGTATTTCCTTTCTTTTCTGATTTTTGTGCCGAGTACTCGTGGTGTTTCATTATATTGTCACTCATTTTTTTTTTATTTGTGTCAGTCGGTTTCAGTAAAATACTTCGCCTGTTATCAATTCTGACGCAAAAATATTTTCCACTTAATCCAAATAAAGTCCACTTGTTGTTCCAATTTTAGTTTATATTTCCGAAATTTTCAGGCAGTTCTGTTGTTTCTTCAAAAAAATGTAGAGGCACACTTTGTTAAAATAAGACGAAAATCTTCCATATTTCGAAGCGATATGTAAAACTTCTTTTTAAAACAATGTTTCTGTCTTTGAGTTTCATTTTTATTTCAGTTTTTTGTCCATGCTTCTTATTACCTCTTATACCCAGAGATTTTTTGTTGTTTAATTGAATTAGCGCATTTTACACTTTTAGTCCTTCTAGTTCCTATTCACCTATATTAGACAGATTTATTCGTTGTCGCTCTTTTCACATTGTGTGTAACAGTATTTCCTATCTTTTCTGATTTCTGTGCGGACTACTCGTGGTGTTTTATTATATTGTCACTCATTTTTTTCTTTCAATTTTGTTTTTTTATCCATAGAGTTGAGAATTTAACTGGTCATACATTGAGTCTTTACTGTTAAGTTATTGGGAGTTCCAATAAAGTCCAATTGCTGTTATGGGAAGTTTAGTTCATATTTCTACAATTTTGATGCTGTTCTGATGTTCGCTTTCACACATTTTGAACGAAAATAGAGTTTGATTGCAAAAACTCAATCAAACGCCTTTTTAAAGGACAAGGAACTGATGACCATTGGAATATTGAATTCCCAACAACATCTGTTTTCTAGACTCTGTTTTAATCAACTTTTTCAGCAGCAAACTTTTTTTTTATTTTATCACGAAACAGCGATGTTAAATTCAGTCTTGTAGTCTTGTAGGAAATGAAAATTGACGTTGCGAAGTGAGGTTGTACAGTGAAGTTCTGTGATAAATTTATGAAAATAAATTAGTTTTTGATGAAACTGAAAACTCGCATTGATATGCAGATATTTGTATAATTGCGTTGAGAGCTCCATTGAAAACTACATTTTGAAACTCTTCTTAACTAACTAGACTAAAGACCTTATAGCTCCACTAGTAAACTGATATTTTTTCCTGGTTTATCGATATAAGCAAGATTTGCAAATAAGTGCAAACAACCCCCAAGTGAAAACCATTTGAATGATTGATAAACAGTGCAAACTGAGGCTAAAAACTGAAAATCTGTGTACTTTCGAACGGAACAGAGCATACAGGAGCCTTATTCAGTTACAATGTTCCTGTATCGTGTTTGACCCCATAAAATATCTGAACACAGACGGACAATGACTAAATGAAAAGTCTGTCATTTATATATATCTTGTGTGGGGTTGGTTGAATAGAGCGACGATCCGGCAAAAAATGATATTTCACACTATATTTTGACTTAATGGACGATTGTGGCAGGTCAATTTGGCCGAATTAATTTAATCGGGCCAATGGCGCAGGGCCGGGGCTAATTGACCAAAATAAGTGCCACGTAATGTCGCATATGGTGCCGATGGAGATGATATTGAAAAATTGCTGCCCGAAGGGAGGACAATTGATTGATTTCAACCAGTCGGTCGATCAAAAGCTCTGGATGAATTATTCATTAAGAAATAGTCAGTCCAGGCACTGAAGAGCCCCCCAATTTTAATCAATTTTAGAAAATATTCTAGCTCAAGCCTACTCGATAGTTGGTCTTCGGCCGGTGGAGGTGAAGGAAAAGATCCAAATTTTCGAGTCCCATCCTGTAGCCAAGAAAGCGTTAAAAAAAAACAGTGAAACAATAGATGGGATTGGAATTTATTATCGAAATTAATTCGCCTTTACCGAAACGCGCAAAATGAGCAAAAGCTCTTATTCGTTCACTCGGCATAAAATATAATTTTGTTCGTTTTCGTTTTTGGGGGCCTTCAACGGCGGGCGAATTTTAATCTATCGAGTACTTTATTTCGCTACATCGTCCGTAATAAATCCGGCGCCCGGCCAAGGTGGAGAGACCGGTTATAAAAACACCTCTCCAGCCATTTAAGTTAAGGCGAAACGGGCCCAAAATGAATCTTATCGAACATCCCATAAGTCTCGACATCACCTATTTCTTTCTCCTAGTTCTTAGGGGGAGGAGACTTATAAATATACGGTGCTGGGGAAAAGTTTCCCATTTAAGAAACCAAACGTGGCGCAGCCCGTAATGAATGCCCACCATCAATAATGCTACTGACGATCGCTTTCCATTCCATCGTGGCTGGAAACGTCTGGATGTTGAATTTTAGTTTCTCTCCACCCAACTTTATGGTGAAATCATTTAAGATCCCCGAAATTGATGAATATTTGGACTCCCCGTCCACTATCAGTCCAGAAACGGTCCCCCTAGCGCAAGCCGTTCACCCCTTTTGTTTCAACAAAGCGCTGCAACAATAGCAGCAATTCGAAAACTGGCTCGCTGGCGTAAACAAGATGGAAACTGAGGATAATCGGGCCAGAGATATGCAAAGCTATCTCGTTATTATAATCCTTGATGAGCGTATTTCACAGGGGTTGAAGATAGCGTAGGCCCGGACGCGTTTTCCATCCCCCCTTTCGGCCTGCCGGGCTAAACGCTCCTAGCGTCCCGCTATCAGCCCTGGAGCGCAATCCGGGACGACACGTGCCAGGAATTATGATTGTTATTACTCATGTTGACAACGGCAATATGTGCCAGATAATGATAATAAATATTATTTTAATACCGTGTAACCTTGCGGCCGCAGTTGTTTTTGAAGGGATGGCCCCGAACAAGGGTTTAACGATCCTCCCTGGATGTTATCAGTAGACGGCGGTTGGTTTAGGATGTTTGTTTATCGAGTGAATTAATATAACGCGGACAGTGCAAATGGTCTCACCTTTCTACGATTTTCCGGTGGGTTTTTCAAAAATTTGCAGTCCTTCTTCGAAACGATCTTATTCGGGCTTTTGGTAGTCAAGTACCTCAAAAGTTTACTGCGATTTTCAGAATCCCTTAGAAGTAGTTTGAGAGTGAGAACCTTGAGAGTGTTTAAAGCGACTCAAACAAGCCAATGGGCAAAACTGTGCACCAATAAATAAAGTCTTTTCCCATTTCCAATAATATTTTCAGAATTTCTTGGAAATATGTTTATTTCCTCTCGTGCCGTATACAATAACGAAAGTTGCTTCGCATTTTTGCTGTAATTTTCAGCATCCCTTAAAGATATTTTGACCATTTTGTCACAATGGATAAAAGCG
>NW_026018508.1:16186338-16208792 GCF_020466585.1 Dendroctonus ponderosae
CTTTGAAATTTTCAGAATCCCTCAGAAATACGTTGATTATTTTTTTACCGTCCACAGCAGTGGACAAATGTGAAAGCGCAAGCCAGTGATGCAAGAAATAATGGAAGCTTTTTCACATTCCCATTAACATTTTCAGAATCCCTGACTAGTATTTTGAGTGTTTTCTCACAATGCATAAATCCGAAAGAAGAAAACTGTGTCGCAAGAAATAGTGAAAGTTTTTCTCATTTTCTTTAAAATTTTCAAAATCCCTTAGAAATACTTTGAGTCTTTCCTTGCAGTGGACAAATGTGAAAGCGCACACCAGTGATGCAAGAAATAATGGAAGCTTTTTCAAATTCCCATTAACATTTTCAGAATCCCTGACAAATATTTTGAGTATTTTCTCACAATGCATAAATCCGAAAGAAGAAAACTGTGTCGCAAGAAATAGGGAAAGTTTTTTCTCATTTTCTTTAAAATTTTCAAAATCCCTTAGAAATACTTTGAGTCTTTCCTTGCAGTGGACAAATGTGAAAGCGCACACCAGTGATGCAAGAAATAATGGAAGCTTTTTCACATTCCCATTAACATTTTCAGAATCCCTGACAAATATTTTGAGTTTTTTCTCACAATTCATAAATCCGAAAGAAGAAAACTGTGTCGCAAGAAGTAGTGAAAGTTTTTTCTCATTTTCTTTAAAATTTTCAAAATCCCTTAGAAATACTTTCAGTCTTTCCTTGCAGTGGACAAATGTGTAAGCGCACACCAGTGATGCAAGAAATAATGGAAGCTTTTTCACATTCCCATTAACATTTTCAGAATCCCTGACTAGTATTTTGAATGTTTTCTCACAATGCATAAATCTGAAAGAGGAAAACTGTGTTGCAAGAAATAATGGAAGTTTCTACTCATTTCCTTTGAAATTTTCAGAATCTCTCAGAAACACGTTGGTTGATTATTTTTTTACCGTCCACAGCAGTGGACAAATGTGAAAGCGCAAGCCAGTGATGCAAAAAATAATGGAAGCTTTTTCACATTCCCATTAACATTTTCAGAATCCCTGACAAATATTTTGAGTGTTTTCTCACAATGCATAAATCCGAAAGAAGAAAACTGTGTCGCAAGAAATAATGGAAGTTTATTCTCATTTTCTTTAAAATTTGCAAAATCCCTTAGAAATACTTTGAGTCTTTCCTTACAGTGGACAAATGTGAAAGCGCACATCAGTGACGCAAGAAATAATGGAAGCTTTTTCACATTCCCATTAACATTTTCAGAATCCCTGACTGGTATTTTGAGTGTTTTCTCACAATGCATAAATCTGAAAGAGGAAAACTGTGTTGCAAGAAAAAATGGAAGTTTTTCACATTCCCATTAACATTTTTAGAATCCCAGACAAACATTTTGAGTATTTTCTCACACTGGATAAATTCGAAAAATAAAAACTGTGTCGCAAGAAATGATGGAAGTTTATTGTCATTTTCCTTGATATTTTCAGAATCCCTTAGAAATACGTTGAGTATTTTCTTACGATGGACAAATGTGGAAGCGCCGAACTGTGGCTGCAAGCAATAATGAAAGTTTCTTCGCATTTTCGTTGATATTTTCAGAATCTTCTATAAGCTTTTGAGTATTTGTCCTAGAAAAGGCGTTTCTTCTGATTTTGATTGACTTTTTCAAAATTACCTTGAAATATTTCGCGTTTTTATCTCAATTAACAACCAAAAGCGTCAATCTGTATTCTGAGAACCAATGGAAGTTTGTTGATATTTTCAGAATCCCTTAGAAAAATTTTGAAGGTTTTCTCACAATGGACTTCAAATGCGAAAGTACAAAACTGTGCCGTAAGAAATAATGTAGGTTTATTCACATTTGCATTAATATTTTCAAAATCCCTTTCAAGTACTTTAAATATTTTGTCACAATTGAAAAACCAAAACACAAATCTGTGTGACAAAATATGCTAGAAGTTTCTTCGCATTTTCGTTGATGTTTTCAGAATCTTCTAGAAGTGAACGCGCAAAACTGAGCCGCGTGAAAGAATGGAAGTTTCTTCGCATTTTCATTGACATTTTCAGAATTTATTAGAAATGTTTTGCGTATTTTATCACAACTGACAAGTTGAGGAAGTGTTTTCAAGTAGTGTCCATTTGTTTTCAGCATTTTGTCATTTTGGGCTTTAAATATTTTGCGTCTCTTTAGCACTTCACACTCGCTACGTGCTCCAGCTTTTTATGAATACGAAAATACTACTTTTTCGTCAAACAACAAAAAAATATTTCAAAGAGGGCAATTTGGGCGAAACCTCCTTAAATACATTTCAGCAGCAAACATTCCAAAAACTCTTGCTTACAAGCACTAGGGACAGTTAAAACTTGTTGCTTAGTTGTGGAAACTAGTGAGTTTTCAAATGAATTTGGCATAGAGCACAGTTCAATTGCGGCAAATTACGTCTAATATTGATTGACTCACAGAGAATATTTTCGAATAATTCACAGCAAATCGATTGATCGTCCCTCCGCGTTCTGTTCCACTTAACCTCTTATGCAACGTCTGAAAACAAGCGTAAATAAGTAAGTGGTCCCCCTCTAGGCGGCAAATTTACGCGATTAATATTGAATCACATAAGCATAATAATGTTCATTCAATCCCCCTACGTAATCATAAGTGTTCATACATACTTGATCGCAAATTGAATGGGACTCGCGTTGCTCCGCCGCTACTGGAGGGTAGCGCGGCCCCCCCGTTAAACTGAAACAATTTGACAATCGCTGATGCACTTTGGATTTTTTAGGTGTGACGATTATTCCGATTATTTGACGCCTGGTAGGCACTTGTCCCCGCTAGTTTTAATGAAATACGGTCCCGTGAGGGATTTAGGAGAGCAAGCAGTGTGTGCCAGGGGGAGTTGATTGGATAATAACCCGGATGAGGACAAAGTTCTTCTTTAAAGCGCTCGATTTTGCTCTTCTCCTGTTCTGGACGGTTTTCCAATTTCAATACTCAACTGCAAAGGAAAAACTGACAAATGACCTGGCTCTAAGTCGGGAGAGTTTGGTGGCCGTGGAGGGATACACTTTCTTCCACGGGAAAAACGCAATGCAAACATTTTTGGAATGTCGATAGAAGTCCGGTTCTGAAAGAGCTGATGATTTGCTGGAATCAGGGTATCATTGGATGCGGGAGTTGTGAGAATAGTTAAAACTTTGAAGTTTTGGCATAAGGTTTATCTGCGTTTAAAACATTGTCGTGCAGGTACAAAAACTCCATTATTGGTTGTTATAAATGTTGTGCCGAACCCTTCAGGCACTACACTAGTTTCATGGCAAAAGCCAAAAATTAGCAGTTTAATAGCGTTTTCTTGCCTCGGGGGTTCGGCACAACCGACACTTTAATGTTGCAACTTTGATCCTTTAAAACCGTTTAAGTTAAAATTATTTTAAAAATTACGTCTTCCCAAATCATCATGCGCTTATGAGCTTACGAGATGAGCAGGAAATTGAAGACGTAGATATTTTTTCAAAACATCGCTCAAATCATATTCAGTAGGGAAAGCGTGGATTTTCCTTAGAATCGTGGGATTTTTAGATGCAAAAAAACTAGCTTCTTCTAAAACAATTTGTGAAGAGTGAGAAGATAAATAAAAGAAACAAAGACAAAAAATACTCATTTATAGCAGCAAGAACATTTATGCAAAAGTCGATTATCCATCCGAGCGACATTTTGGGAGAAAATAAATTGGAGTGTTTGAAAAAGGTTTGAAGAATGACAGAAACTTCTGTCGATGAAAACTGGATGAAAAAAGTTCAGTATTTTGAAGTCATCAAAGGTAACTGTTGAGGGTTTATTCACGAAGATAGAGCTTAAAGTAAAGAAATTAGTGAATTAAATACGGTTTTCAGTTGCTAACTGAAGAATAAGAATTTTGTGGCTGCAGACGTAACATCCTAAGATTTTGAAGAAAATAACTCGTTTCTTCAGATTCTAAGGCAGATTTATGCACACCTCAGTCAATAAGAATCAATTGATGTCAGTTTTTCAAACTGTTTCGAAGAATGATGAAATATTTTATAAATGGAAACTGAATGACAAAACTTCAGATTTTTTATAGTGGTCGAAGGAAACTTTTGAAGCTTTTCTCACGAATATAATGCCTAAAGTAAAGAAATGAGCTGATTAAAGACGGTTTGCGAATGTTAACTGAATAATCAGAAATTTGGGGCTACAGAAGTAAGATACTGCGGATTTGACGAAATGCGGGAATTAAGGCAGATTTGTCAATTTGTTAAGTAAAAAAACCGAAATTTTCCCAGTAAAATAACTTGAAAAACAATGAATCTTTATTATTATGTGACTATTCTCAAAGACGATTTTTTATTAACTTATTTGCTTTAGGAAATTAGTTTGAATATTATTAAATTGCGGAGAATTGTGACTGCTGCTGAAATCGACGAAATTGCCGTGTGCAAAATGAAGAAGTGAGTGATGAGTGAACCAAAAACGGGATTTTTCTCTTGTAAAAAACGCTAAAGAGAAACTGTATTATTAACGACTGCACAAACAGTATCTGACTTTAACTGAATTAACAACTGGGTGAAGCAAGTGAAGAAAACATTGAATTCAGACTGACTTCAATTCATTTGAATCATTTTGAAAATATGCAAAATAAATTTGAGTATTAAGAAATTTTGTGTATGTGAAGTAAAGCAAAGTGGTTTTTAAACGGCTGGATTGGAAGGCATTGCAACAAGTAGAGAGGAGATCGAATTAAGGCATGTTTCAACTTGTTGACTCGAAAACAGAATTTGATGCTCTAAATTAACTTTAAAGACATCGAAACTTCAGGAAATTGAGCTGGAAATGCCGTGACTAACTCGAAAAAAGTGGCTGCAAGGAGCGAGTTGAGAATGTTTCTAATTTGTCAACTGAAGAACTATTTTCGTGTTAAAAACGATATCGGAATGGTTTCACTGTTCAATTCAGCAGCTGAATTTTGGGCCCAACACGTTAAGTGAGAGGCATAAAAAATTAATTTAAAAAAATCGTATTGGCTTAACCAAAGTCAATATCCCTCTCCCGCGTTGCATTGTCCCCATCAATATTGGCAGCAAAAGCCCTCATAAGATTTATCGGAGCTCTTCATTAAACTTGCAAGAAAATCGAGCTAAGTGAGTTAAAGTTGGGACTCCTTGACAGTGGCGGTTTAGATAACGTCCTGCGGAATAAAAACCAATTTGGCGGAATGACCTTTTCGGCCGTTAGTCTCAATCAGGGCTTAGCCGGTCGGTGTCTTCCTGCTACAATGCCCAATGTAAAATAATGAGTATAATTAATTCAATTAACCGTTAATTAATGGCACTGTATTCGTGTATTTACACGGCTGCCTGCACGCTGTAATGGAGTTTTGAGCCGGCAATCAATATTTCAAAGATTGGGGCCTTCGAAAAGTTTTTGGGGGGTCCGTCTTGGTGTTGGTTACGGGTCAGTTTTGGCGATAATCCGTAAGCCCTGCGAGATTGTTCGAAATTTGGCCTTATGGAAGGCACCCTCTTAATTTGTCACGTAAATATATCAAATATGCATGAACTGAGAATATGGATAGTTTCCGCGTTTCGCACAATCACCCAGATGAATAGCGGGAAAAAATCCCCAAGAAGTTGCCGGCACGATGTTGGTCGGGCCACCAATGTAGGGTTAACAAGGAACAATTGAATTGTATAGCGACAATTCTATTCCCAGTGCTATTTAATATGATATTCAGTCTCCCCTAACGGAGTGTATTGTGTGTACATTTACCATATGATGTTTCTCCACTTGTACCATTTCAATAGTCGTGTGCGATTTGAAAACGGCCGATAAATCATTTAAATGGACCTTTTACGGGATTATGGACCGCCCGAAGTCGAAAAGTTCCAAGTGTTCAAAATGCATTATTCAGAAGGGTTTCATATTCTATTGAAAGTCTGCAGGATTTTCGCTTTGTGATTTTTCCAATTTTCTCTTCATATTTCTATTTACATATATATATGCAAGTGTCAGTTCCAGTTAATTCATGGAACTTGTGTCTTGATTCATTTAACATTATTTCTACATGCCAATTTTTTCGCGCAATCTATTGTTTCTGGCTATAGAAAGTCCCTGATGTGCATATTTACGGTGTTCGAGTCCTAAATAAGGAAAATATCGGCTTAATATGGCAACCGCTCAAAAATCACTTAAAAAGAACCAAAAATTTCGATTTTTCCGGTTCTGAAGCATCCAGTGGGTTTTTGAAAGAGATCGTTGCATTTCTCGTTTCATAAAGTTGTAAGAGTTTCATAAATGATGTAAAATTGGAAATTTTTTGAGAAACGGTTTATTTTCCGAAAAAACCGACCTCCACCCTCAGAAAAATGTCCACCAAAAGTCTTTTTGAAGTCCATATTTGCGGTGATCGAGTCCTAAATAAGAATCGTCTGATTAAGATTGCAACCGCTCAAAAATCGCTTAAAAAAAACGATAAATTTCGATTTTTTTGGTTCTGAAACTTACAATGTGTTTTTGAATGAGTTCGTTGCATGTCTCGTTTAATAAAGATCAAAATAATGTAAAATTGGAGACACTTTGAGAAACTTTATATTTTTAGAAAAAAATCACCTCCACCCTCAGAAACATTTCGATCAAAAGTGAAAATTTTACATGCCAATTTTTTGGGCTCAATCTATTGTTTCTAGCGTTAGAAGGTCCTTGATTTGCATATTTACGGTTTCCGAGGCTTAAGTAAGAAAAATATCCTCGGCTTAAAATGGCAACCGCTCAAAAATCGATTAGAAAGAACGAAAAATTTCGACTTTTCTAGTTCGACCGCTTAAAAATGGCTTAAAATCAACAAAAAAGTCTTTATTTCGAGATCTGTTGTGTTGTGTAAAATTATGTAGAATTTTAAACATTTTGAAAAACTTAATAGTATTTGAAAAAATCGTCATCTACTTATAATTTTTTGGATCAAAAATCAACATTTTACAAGCATATTTTTTAAATTGAAATGATGGTTTTTTACTTGAGAAGCTTCCTGAAATGCATATATAAATTATTTGGGTGTTTAATGGAGAAGATATCGTCGAGTGAAGATGATCACCACTCAAAAACGCCTAGAAAGCGATAAAAAAATGTCGAGTATTTCGGATCTGAGGCTTCTAGCGAATTTTTCAATGTTTACGCAATGTTTTTTCAATTTCAATTTTGGGTCAAAAATTGAAAATTTCCATGCGTGCTTTTGTAACTTCTTTCTTCTTCTTTCTTGTTAAGCAGCAGTAAACTTTTAGGTTTTTCAATGAGATTGTTGCATTTCTCGCATCATTGAGATGAAAATTCTTCGAAACTCGAGGCATTTTGAAGAACTACATACACATTTTTTAAATGTATCCTTTTGAATTTTGAGTCAAAAATCAGAATTTTACATACATGTTTTTGAGGTCAATTGATTTTTTCGACCTAAGAAACTACTTAGTATGTACATCTAAATCATTTGCGTGTATAAGAGAACAGATATCCTCGGTTTAAGGTTGTTATCGACCAAAATCATCGAAAAATGTTCAAAAATATCGATTATTTCGGATCTACAGCTTCAAGCGGGTTATTCAATCAGCTTGTTGCACTTGCCCCGTTTTTTTTCCCCGACATTTTAAAGCATATGATTTTTTTTTAGATGTCGATAAGAGGCGCAAATGTTTCACACGATTTTTAAATTTATTTCGTTATTTTCACACATGAAGCCAACTGCGTTCGTACAAGGCAAAAACCCAACTAATTAATTCTTCCGATTCAACATTAAAAAAACCTCGCTAAATGTGGTTGCATGCTGACCATTCGCTTAGTGCACAAGAAGGAATTTCTCTAAATCGAATCGATTTAGATTTAAGTCACACGTGCAACATTAACCTTTGATGTAAAACTGAAAACAAATTGTCGCCGATAACGTAAAGAAAAGACCATTCGCGTTAATATGTAATGTAAATGGTTTAATTACAGCATAGAGAATAACACTTGGAAAATGCTTTATATAGCCAAAAAGGTCGATAAAACGCGCAGCGTATCGCAAACATCCTGAAATTGAATGCAATTTCTATAAAAATCTGTTTCATTGGCATTTTTATGGCAGTTTTATGGGGCATGGCGCACCGTTAATATTTCAATGAATTATTCATTTATGCGCCAAGAGCCGTTTTCGTAGACACTTTGCTGTCAGTTTTGCGAAATGCCAGTCCCCAGTTGAAAATTATACTATTTTTCTTTTGCAGAGGCGTAACTTGAAACCCCTAGTTTTTATTGGTCGGTTTCTGTTCGCACTGTTCAGCATTTTATTGCTCTTGTAGCTAAATGAATGCTGTTCTCCGCGTTTCAATAAAATCGCCTGCCATAAACACTAGTTTTTATATAGAAGATGATGGAAAAAGTCGCGGTTTGATTCAATCAAAGATTCACAGTGGCCCGTTTCCCCCCACGTCCCATGCGGCCAGGAATTCGGTGTAAAACATAGAGAAAAACTCGATAAATGAAATAAAAGTGCACAGTTGTACATAATGTATAAATGTATGAAAGCGATTGTGTCGTAACGCGTGGAGCAATCAATTTGGGCATTATATAGGGAGAATCCTCAAGAGCATTCGGGGGGCCGTTGAGCTGACCGATGGCCGTTCCAGAAGACCTCGCAAATGGATGTTTTCGGCCTGAGGGTCCTTCCGATGGAAACGGGAATATTACGTGCTTTGATATCCGTCTCGATAAGTTCGTTTGGCCGATTGTCCAGGAATTCACATGGAAAACGATTTTTGCAATACGAATCATTTCTTCCTGGTTGCACAAACAATCACTTTGGATCCCGGCAAATGATTGCCATCCAATCAAATTTCGCCTGTTGCACGAACCGTACCTGACCGTAATTCCTCTCCATGCACAAACAAAGCGCCCATTAAAATAATTATGTATAATTTTATGTAAAATCCTCTATGAATTGTGGGCGGACGGAGCCAACTTTCTCATCCAATGGGGTACGGAAGGAAATTGTCCATCACACATCTTGCGAACTTGCCCCGGCACTTTTGTATCCAATTTAATTTAATACAAATATCGTGCAGTCCACAGTGTTTTTTACTTTAGTTTCCAGGGATGGTTTAATGCTTTTTTGTTTTTAGTTTGGAAAAGTTATCTGCAGCGATAGATAGTATGTAAGTAGTAGAGAAAAATGGAAATAAACAGTCAGTTTACTGAAGAAACTATAAAATCGACACTCTATCCAACAGAGAGAAATTCTCAGTTTCTTAATGTAATTTTTCAATTGAGTTCCCAATTCAATGATGGATATTCGTAAGAAGTTTAGCGAGCAACTGTACAAATTGACTTCATAACCTCACTTCACAACATCAGTTTTCACACGACAATTGAAACCACGTGAGCTTTTCACATTTGGTAGGCAATGTGAGGTTAGATTTGCATAAGCTGTTGATGGAATTTACTAAAACTTTGTGTTTTTTGTTGGGAATTTTTACGACAACGGTCCTCAATGTCTGCATTTTAACGATTTTTGGGTTTTTTACGCCGTATAAACGTGCATAGATAGCGGAGTGATTTTTGCGCTCATTGGTTTGTTTCCGGCCTTGGTTCCCTGATGATGGTCGGTTAAATATGATTTTTTCGGATCTGAAGCTTCTAGCGCGTTTTTCAATCAGTTTGTTGTATTTCTCGCTTCCGTCTGGCGAAAATGGCGTAGAAATGGAGACTTTCTGAGAAACTTGATATTTTTTGAAAAAGTGAACCCTTAGAAAAATTTTGACCCAAATTTGAAATTTTACATGCCAGTTTTTTGTGCTCAATGGATTGTTTCTGGCCTTAGAAAAATATCGTCGGTTAAAGATGATAACCGCTCAAAAATCGCTTGAAAGAACCAACAAAAGTCGATTTTTCCGGATGCGAAGCTCCCAGTGTGTTTTTGAACGAACTCATTGCATTTCTCGTTTCAAAGAGATCAAAATGATATAAAAAATCCAGACACTTTGAGAAACTCGAGTTTTTTTATATTTCTTTGAAAATCCGAAATTTCATGGGTGTTTTTTGAACTCAATGAAGTGTTTCTGACCTTAGAGGACAGCTAATATGCATATTACGTGCTGAAGTGTGTAAAAAAAATATAGAAAGTTAAATATTGCAACCGGTCAAAAATAGATTCAAATGAACCGAAAATGTCGACCTTTGCATATCTGAACCCAGTGTATTTTTCTATGAGCTCGTTGCATCGCTACCTCGAGATAAAAATGATTTAAAATTTGACACATTTTCGGAGACTATATTTTCCTGAAAAAATCGTAGAAAATTGAAAATTTTAATGCGCGTTTTTGAGCTTATTGGATTGTTTCGGTCCTTTAGAATCTCCATAATTTGCATTCAAGAAATGTTCGCGTTTTTAATAAAATTTAAAACAGTTATTGCCAAAAGTTTCACAGAAACCACTAAAGTAGAAAACTCACTTTCGGATGTATGTTTTAATACAAGGTCTCTGTTGAACAAAGTTTCAATTTTGAGTCAACCTTAGGCTACTTTCATTTATTTTTCAATTTTGCAATAAAATGTTTTGCTTGTTTATGCCGGCCCAAGAGTGTGTGCCCAAGGCCAGTGAGGTTAAAGTTTTTCTTTTTGCTACATTTTATAGGGCAAAGCACGTTCTATACGCAAAAAAATTGATTTTTAGTCAACCTCACACCATTTTCTACATTGTTTTTAACTTTGCAAAACAAAATGCGTTTCTTTATGCAGGCATAAGTTTGGGTTAGTTTGTTCTAAAATGGGTTCTACAAATGTTTCGATTTTGCTTCATCTTCATGTTGCACTACGTTAAGCAGGCCGGAGCTTTACAGTTTTTTACTCAAAACCTTATCTAGTTGGGGACTAACTTTTGTGTTTATTCTGTGGGGCAGAATCCGTTTTATAACTGGCAAAAGGTTCAATATATACTCTTTATCAAGCTAATTTCAATTTTTTTTCAAATTTGCGATAGATTTAAGCTCGGCACTTATTTCCTTAACATCCAGAAAAAGTGGAGTGTTTCCTTGGCATAAATTCTGATCTACACGTGGAAAACATTTTGATTTTGATTCATCATCAGAAAATTTTTCAGAATTTTGATTGTATATTGCGCTTATTAATGCAGGCCGGAGTTGCACATTTATGTCCTCAGAAACGAATCAATTTAAGCATTGACTTTTGCATGGATTATGCAGGGCGTAGTCTGCTTTAGATGTGGCAACAGTTTCGACTTTGTGTCATCCTCAGGCAACTTTTCAGACTCTTTTCAATGTGCTTTTGACTCCAGATTACTTGACCTTTTTTCGCAAAATGGAATTGTTCCCTTACGGGATTGGTTTGTTGGGTTCAACTGATTATTTTTTCACGAAAATCCCGAAATGCTGCCACTTCTAACAAACACAAAACTGATGAGCAATTGTGAAATTTTCACTTGGACTTTGAGCAGAAGACGGTTCTGCGCTAACAGAAACTTTACCCACACTATTTCGGTTTGACGGCATAATTGAGTGGTCGTTCCTCTTCAAATTTGATTTGTCTATAGCGGAAAACCGTAATTTGTGCAGCACCATGTAAAAGTCGTTCCACAGTGAAGTGATAATGCTCGGGTTCCAGCCAAGCACCCAGTTCGATCTTGGCACGATATCTTGGCCGGGTTCTTGTTGCGTTTTACGTCGTATTGTTAAAAAATGAATAGCCTCTATAATTAGATCTATATCTGCATGCCTGTCAGATTTGTCGTCGCTGCTGTTTATTAATCAAGATAAGGCAGATATGTTGGTTCTTTGTGTGATCGGCCCATTTTCAGGGCATTCAAACGCATCCCATCTAACGGGTCATTTTCGCAACATACTTTTACTTATTCACACTAAAACCGCGCTTAAAGAGATGCCTGATTTGGGAATTTCTCGATGTTCCAGCAGTAAATCACGCTCCCCCAATCATAACCAAATAATATCGATATCGTTGATATTTACTTTATTTTCACGGTCGGCTGGTTCAGGACGTGATTCTGCAGTTTTGTGACGTTCCCCCCTTGCTAATAACCCTAACCAGGAAACGAGTAGTGAAACTTGTCCAAACAACTTTCAGATATCTTTAAATCACTCCCCTATCATAACCGATTTTCCGACTTCCGGTAGTTTCCGGACACCCGCTCCGGGTGATTAGGCAATTCTCGTCAAATTGCCTTTCCACACGACAATATGACTTATTTTCACTCATCGGTCCTTGGGGTGCCACATGAATACATCTTTAACTAATCAATCAATAATCCATCCAATTCGCTAAAATATTAAGCAAAAGCATTTTTTGCAACGTCTTCAATTGATTCATTACTATCCCTTCTAGGCCATTGATCGGCTCGATTAAAACTGTTCAAAGTAGAAAAAGTGTCGACACGTCGTCGACCACATAAAACTAGCGTTAGATTAATTACTGATATACATAAGGCATCAATCTAGGATTTTGCAGAAATGTTAATCGGCTCATATTTCGCCAAATCGAGCGTCGTCGCTTATGGACTCGAAAATAGCGCTCTTCATTCCGTGGAATATCGTCTCTTTATGTAATGTCATCTTCATTAAGTACGGTTATAATTGCGAATGGAAAAAGCTAAAATGTTACGTGTTATACGGGCTAATGGCTCAAGTATGGATGGCTGCTGATGTTTATTTTATTTATTCGTGGCCTTTACAGCTGTAACGACCGAATCAATGATCTCTTCTTTGAAATAATATCAAGATCAAAAAGGGCTGCGGAATCCAAAACTCGTGATTGATGCCAAAATTACGTTCTATCCTCGTGTTAGTTTGTTTTTGTCATTTTATATCAATTTTTTAATCAGTTCTAAGGCGTCTATAGTTTATTTTGTTTCATATTACTTGCTGCATTGTTTTGTTGCACTTTTTGCAATCTGGTTATCCATTGTGTCTTCAAGATTCTATTAATTTTATTCATAAATCTCTTCCTGTCGATTTTGGTGTTTCAATTTTCTTTTATTTTTTATGACTTTTTTCTTCTCAAACTTTTTTGCATTCTTGGTCTCAATTGTTTCTTCAACTATTTAAGTTTGTACTCAAATCCTTCAGAAATCTGTTCCAGCCGATTTTGGTGCTGCAATGTTCTTTTAATTTTTATGACTGTACTATCAACTTTTATGTTGTCTTCCCCTGTATTTTCATTCGATTTCTCTTCTCATTGCCTTCTTTGAAATATTTCAACACCGAAAAGAGCTGCTAAAGCCAAAACACAACATTGATAAAAATTATTTTCTGCATGTTTTCCTTCATGTTAGATCATTAGTGCGTTTTTGTCAATTTTTTTATTCAGTTATAAGGCGTGTATACTTTGTTTTGTTACTTATTACTTGCTGCATTGCTTTGTTCCACTTTTGTGCAATCTGGCACTCATCTGTTTCTTCAAGTTTTCAAGCTTTCACTTCCTTCACACATCTTTTATTGTCTATTTTGGTGTTTCTCAATGTTCTTTTCTTTTTTATGGCTTATTCTCCATGTATTTTCATTCGATTTTTTTTCTGAATGACTCTTTTTTTAAATATTTCAACATCGAAAATAGCTGCAGCAGACTAAACTCGTGATTGATGCAAAAAGTACTTTCTATCTTTCATGTTAGTTCGTTCTGGTGTTTTTATGTCAATTATTTTTTTGATCAGATGCGAGACGTCCATACTTCGTTTTCTTATAAATTACTTGCTGCATTGTTTTGTTGCACTTTTTGCAATGTTGTTTTCAACTGTTTCTTCAAATTCTCAAGTTTTCATTCAATTCTTTCAAAACTATTTTCTTTCCGGTTTCGGTGCTGCAATGTCTTTTTAATTTTTACGCTTTTCTTCTTCCTGTATTTTCATTCGATTTTTCCTCTCATTGGCTCTTCGTTCAAATAATTCAACATCGAAAAAAGCTGCGGAAGCCAAAACTCACCATTGATGCAAAAATTGCCTTCTGTTCGTTTCTTCTTGTATTTTAATATATTTTTAATCAGTTGGAAGACGTCTCCACTTAGTTTTCTTATTATACACTTGCTGCATTGTTTTGTTGAACTTTTTTGCATTCTTGTTCTCAATTGTTTCTTCAACTATTCAAGTTTTTATTCAATTCCTTTGAATTTTCCTGTCTATTTTCGTGTTTCAATGTTTCTTTAGTTTATTTTCCTCCTGCATTTTCGCCCGATTATTCTACTCGTTCTATGTGCTTCCACTTTATCTTTCTGTTGTTGTGGTTCTGTGGTTCATTAGGATTAATAAATGTGAAATTATTGGCGTTTTTTTTTTTAATATTCTTCCTTTATTTGCCTCATAACATTGTACCTTATTCAGCTGAATTATAGTAGTTTTTTTAGTTTATTTTGCCGTTAATATTATCTGCAGGTAGTTTCATTATGCCGTTTTTGTACGAGTTTCTCCTTCTGCCAACTGCATCAAACTGTGTTTTTACTCGTTTTTTAGTCATTGGTTATCCATTGAGTGTATTTCTGTGCTTTTGCTTAAATCAGCTGCAACTGATTTTTTAGTACGGTTTTCTGTAAATTAACTGTTGATAATAATATTAATGTCCTGCAGTTTTTGTCCGTTTTGTCTCTTGTTTTTGCCTCGTTCAAATTCAATGCATTTAACTGTTTTTCTTACTCGATTTCTTTGCAAATGGCCTGCTTCGACAAAATTATCAACAAAACATGCATGACCAAAAAGTGAAGCATCAACAAAAGCCGAAAGGACAGAGAACAAGTAAACTTGCTCAATTACTAAATGCCATGAGAAGAAAATGACAGACAAACAAAATGACAGAACAAAAACCCAAACCACAATAAAAGGTTAATCTGTTTTAATTTTTGTATGGTATGTTTGATAATTGATTGCTAGTAGATATTTTTGCTTATTTTTGTTCTTTAGGCTCATTGTATTTTAACCTACTCTGCTGTTCAATGTGTCTCAATACCTTTGCAAGTCTTTTTCTTTTTTAATTGTTTCGTTTATATTTCGGTTGTTTTGAATGCTAATTTAGTAAGTTGTCTTCTAGTTGTTCTAATCTCTTCATATCGTTTGTTGCGCAAACATTATCGGTATGTTTTGGTGATTCAAATCATTACTTTGCTCATTCTGTTCTTCATAATGTATCTGCTTTTTCCTCCATCAGCCTCGCTCGTGCATTTTTGATCAATTAGTTCACATTGTCTGGTTATATTTGGAGTTTTATTGGTCAATAATGTGCTGTGTCTTTTGTCTCCTGTCAGCTTCTTTTCGTTGTGTTTTTAATTCACTTTTTTAATCAAAGTCTTGGTTTATTAATTTTCGAATGTTGTACCATGTCGCGCCTGTTCGTCTGTTGTGTACTTCGATTTGCCTGATTAAGGTTTACTTGTTGTTCAATCACTTATGTTTTCATTGATATTAATTTGTTCCGCTGTTATTTTTCAAGTCACGTCTCGGCCTGCGCGATATTACGTTCTGAAGAAAAATTTACCCATTTTATGACTGTTTAACATTCAAATGCGAAGATCTGCCGGATCAGAGGTGGCAACTAAACGGGGGATGGAAAATAATGCGATTTTTCACTTGCTTAAAATTGCAGATAATATTGAAGGTAATTCATGCGGTGTGTATCAAACGTGACTGGCACAAGAGAGAATTTCCAGGTCGGCCACAAAGATATTGACCAGGTCTAGATCGGCCGATGGAATAAATTTCGCAAAACGCGCCAAAGCAGCGCGAAAAAAGTTTAAATCTGCATCGAACCTGTAAGTTTGTCGCTCGAAACGATGCGACGCGGTTGGCAGCAGGATGGCCCAACAAATCTCGAAAGCACTACCATCCATCCTGCTAATTAAAACATATGTAATGGCAAAGTCTATTCTAGATTACGGCAGGACAACGTCGTACATCTGTTACTGTGCCAAGACACGGCGGCTTATTGATCTCGAGCTGATCTCTACGGGGCTCTTTTACAAACTGTGCCCCAGTCGTTTTTCAAACTGCTTCTTTTCTCTGGCTCTACAGTATTGTTCAGAACTGGGTTCAAAGATTGATGTTCGAGTAACATTATTTGTATGACCCCCGTAGCAGATGCAATTGCCCCTCCACCGGCGCCCAGTGAGTTTTAGTGGTGCAACCAGTCGTTGTCCTGGCAACCAGTGATAAATGCTCCACATACGAGGGCGGATTTAAAGGTTGTCCAAACCGACATAGACACGCTGTTGATTAAGGGAATTAGTGCGAAAACGTTCGCACAGGTTCTAAAACATGGCTCAGTTTGTTATTCAGAGCATTCGTAGGGCTTATCTGTAATTCTTGCCAGCGAGACCGTCTTACGCGCCCAAAGTGCGAATTTATTCATAGAGTGGCGTAATGAGAAACGGTAAAAATGGACATTTTCACAGTCCCGCCCTCGGGTTTTATATGTTTTGATAAGGATGGAAACATGACGTTTTACGCGATGCGGTGCGTTTGGCATGTTCGCACTTTGAATACCCAAAACGGACATTTTCCCCTATTTATGGGTAAATTCAAATGACTGCTGTAAAACCAACAATACTCAGTATTTCCGCTGCTAATTGCCAAAACTCCAAAGTTTTATATAAGGATTTGAAATTCAGCTGCTTTTGTTCGCTCCCTTGCATTCGAAATGAAATTATGATAATGGCCGGAAAGTCGACTACTGTCTTATAATTAGGAGCGAAGAAAAATACATAAAAATTTGCATTAACGGCTCTCTCAACTGCCAATTTCCTACTTAAAATTTAAATGATTGCAAAAATTGTCAGAACGAGAGCCAATATTAGAGCGAGTCGCCTTTTTCCAAAGGAAAATGTTTTCGTTGCCGTGCCGAGACGTCTTATGAAAAATACGCTTTCGATGAAAAGATGTCGTTTATTCCTTTTCACATTTGCATAACCGGTTTCCATTTCGGATTATTGATTATCTTTTGCCCGAATCCGGGCAAGGCTCTGGTTCGATTCCATCATTTATTGTATCTATTGTTTTTGATGTTTTCTTCTTGTTCTTCGAAACCCATCTAAACCCCCGAAAATCAACGATTATTCGAACTTAAGGGCGAAAGTTTTAACCATTTCATCCTTACTAATGCCTATTCTATTCCTAAATTTACTTCTGGGCACTTTAGCCATAAATCGCCGCTGAAACACACCAAAACATGTGTTATATTATTATGACACAACTAGCAGGATTTACTGCAGATGTTTTGCTGCTGCTCATCTGCTTAGTAATATTTTTAACGCCTAAACGCGAAAAAGTAAATTAATTAACAGTTTTCTGGGTTGAATAAGTAAAACTAGTCGAAGACTTTGATTAAACACCCGAGCAAAGAATTGTTTGGCTGACTAGATGTATGTTGTGGTCCAAAGTGTAAACTCAGTCACTTTTCCAAAACCATTCCGCTCTTAGCACGTGCTGGAGTTTTGAACGCAATTTATTAAAAATCTGACATTTATGATTGTGTTTTAAGTAGCAACTAATGAGATATGGATATTCAACACGGCCATAAAGTGAGCTACTCACTAGTGTTTTAATGCAAAGAGATTTATGCGGGCCTCATGCTTGTGACTACGTGTCCACCAAAATATATTTAGAAAAAATTAGTAAATAGATATGAAAATTTTATATTAGGGAGTTTTTAGGCCCCATAATTGCAACACGTTTTACGTTATCCGTTATTCTGAGCATGCGCATTAGTAAAGAGATAACCGTTTACGTTATTTACGTACGAGTAGCGGTAACGTTAATAAGCATCACGTTAAAAAGCAGAACGACGGTGTTGACATTTTTTACTTATTTCTAATATTATTAGTAAAATAAGCGGCCATAATAGATTAAGAAATATTTGTAAATTTTTCTTATAAAAGAAAGACTTTTTCATTGATTAGTTTACGCCATTATTGCGTAATTACGGATTTTATGTGAAAATTGTTTGAGCAAATTTGAACTTTGGCAATACCACTTCATCGCAAGCACAGGTTCTAACTTCTAACCCATAACCTAACTATTTGATTTTGAATTTTTATTTAATATGTTCGGAATATGTTTCTTCTGAAACCTGAAATTGCCTCAATGGACTCAAAAAAACAGCTTCAATATTTTCTTCCATCTTAACCACTTTTTGTTTAATATCAATACAAACTTAAACTAGCTTTGCAACTTTTCCAAGCAAAACAGGATAGGAAAATAATAAAGTGAGGTTTATTTTATTAAGAGTGCAACAAACGCTGTATCAAAAACTAAAAACCGCACGTAACGTCATTTGCCTGAACACCTTATTTTTTTAACACTGTGCATGATCACAATAACAATTAGTGTTTAAGGCCAACGTAATTTTAAGGGGCCTAAAAACGCTCTATTAATGACTCTAAGTTTTCTCTGGAAAGAATTATGCGTTTGTGGTCATTGCTTGTGCTTGATCCAACCACATCTGAAGATGCAAGCCTGCTTGCTTGCGAAACGTCAGCCAAAAGTTCTAGTCCTAAAAGCACGGAAAACCTGAGCAGTTTTACAAGTTGCCTCTGTTGCTCCGATGGGTTGAACTAGTTGAGCCAGTGCGATCATCAATAAAGCTTGAACGCATTCTTAGGATTCTAATCTAAGCCCACTTAGTGAATACTTGAACGCAAAAGCCCGAATTAGCTTTGTCTAATCTAATCCAATTTTCCTTCGGCCGTGTCGGTTTTTGTGGGATTTTTCGCCGCTCGCTCTCTTTTTGTACCGACAGTAATGAGGACGACTCTGGCTGGTTGGCACTTACCCCGAAACCTGTTGCCAGACTCCAATTTTAATCCGAACTAGTTCCAGGACGATTTTTGAGAGTATTTTTTCTTGGGACGTATAAGCGGAAAACGGCATTCGTTTCGCCCCCCTTTTCTTTATTTCTGTACTGTTCCGCCTGGACAAACCCCATCAATAGCCATTGTCCTTTCTCGAGCTGCGATGTATCCACAAAGAAAATATTTATTACAGCTCTTTTATTTTACGGGAATTTATTTAAGGAATTTAGAAAATGGAAGTGCCACTAGCTTAGCCGGTTGTTATTCCGAGTGTAACGTAAAATAATACTTTTATTTGATGTGTGCTGAGATGTCGACGAAAGTGGGCGAAATTTTCTTCGGTTAATGGAACGAAATGGCTTTCGGTGTGGAAAAAAATAAAATCGTTTCACAACACCGATGGGGAGTTGAATTTTCCCATGGAAGTGAGCAAGCTGGAACAATTTCCTAATATTTTCTAAAAGTCTATTAAACATTTGCGACTTAAGTACACACTATGCAGTCAGATCAAGTTGATTCGGTGTCTCCAAAGGCATTTTTGGCAAAGAAATCTAATTCCCCAACCCGTAAAATATTCGTTGGCGATGAAACTTTCCATCTTTTTATCCCAAACAATAAATTTTTCGGTGTTGCGCCTGGGAAACGCAAATCTCACAATTTTAATTTCGGGGGAGTTGCTTTTAACAAAATAGCTTTTAGGCCCGCGTAACTCTGCAGTTATTTTGGCCGTAAAAGAAAATGGTTAATTTATGCACCGGTTATTATCTTGGCAGTTTGCATAAAATGCCCTCCCAAAAAGGGATGCTTATATATCTTTTTGTTTTTTTCCCGTCTTGTTCCTCGTTTTACGTTCGCGTCGGTTTTGCTGTTTTTTTTCTCTCAAAGTAAATTAAAGTTTGTTAATTAAGTTTTTAACTCAGGCTGGAAACCTAATGTTGCTGCTGCAGTCGATGCCTCTGTCTCGCTGCTTTCTATTTTGCCCACTGTATACACATTTTTATCACGTTGTAAGGCTGATATTGACAAAGTGAATTAAGTAGTTTATCCGTTTATTGTGGGCTCATTAATTCAGTGGCGGACGGTGATTTGGTAGCAAGCAATTCGTTAGTTAAGCGGCCCAAACATTAAGGAACAGGAACTAATTTTCGATAGGGAAGAACTTAAAAAGTAGAGAAGAAATGAGGAGAACATCTCAACAGGAAAATGATTACATAAAAAAGCTGAACTTTTCAGTAAACAGTATTTAAGCATGACACAATAATGAATTGATCAAACTGTAAAGAACATCCGTAACATGATTTGCAACAAGATGCCGTAGAAAGTCGGATAAGAATAAGAAAGAACATAGTCTAAAAGTATATAAAGAAACCATAGAAAAAAATAAGGAAGAGTAGTGGAAGACGCTGCTATTAGACAGAGGCTCTAAAGTATGAGGAACATGAAAATAAAAGCTTAAGGCACTCGTAGGCGAGCGAAAGGACGAGAGAATAGGGGCAAGCAGAAAAAACAACCAGAATCGGTTTACAGTACGAATTAGAGGCTAAATTAATCTAGTAACCAAACAGCAGAAGAACATTTTTAAGAACGTCCAACAGATAAAGAAGCAACCAGTAATCTAAAGGAAATTGGATGAAAGAAAACCTAAACTAAACAACGGCAAACTATTAAAAAAAATAAAAAATAACTCCAGTACCACAAAAGATGAGTATCCGAAAAAATCTCCTGCGCCGTAAAAATGCCACTGTTGATACAGATTTGTAAAAAGGAAAACTTCCAGTAATGCATTAATGAGAGAGATAACTGATAAGTACAGCTATGAAAACGTATAAAAAACATTGGAAAGGAGGCTGAGATGAACAAGCCAACATTAATTAGTTGAACCGAAAAAAATAGAAAATTACAATGCGTTTTATAAATCAAATAACAGAAGAAATAGAGAGTAGAAACATTTATAGATCCAGAAAAACGATCGATAAAGCGTATAGAGAGGAAACGTCGGATATTGGAGAACGAAATAAATATTTCTGGACAGATTCATGATAAAAGCTAAAAATTTCAACTTTCAGAAAGTGAACATTTCAGAAGCGGTTTGGCTTTGATTTTGAAATAATCGAAGAAAATGACACGAAACTGGAGATTTACCAAAGAAATGCATTAGGAAAACATTTGCACAGAAGAAATTGGAAATTAGCAAGTATTAAGCAAAAGTAAACATCTAGGAGACGGAGGTTGTTGAGAAAAATATGATGAATGTCCAGAAGCATCAGAATGAGAAAAGACGACAGTAGAGAGGAGAAACGCCCTGCAAGAAAACAAAACGAAATGAGGAAGTGCTTGAGTCACTTCCTGCAGATATTATTGGGTTGATAAAGCGCCTCATATCCTGAACCCATTAACATCTTTCCGAATCCACACGTAAGTAGCTTTCTAAAATGGGAGCGCCTAAAAATTCAAGTCGCTTTTCAATGCTCGCCTCTTTCCTTCTATAAACCATTTTGGAAATTCAATCAAAAGTTCCTTCTTGCAAAATACATATTCAGATCTCTCCCCCGAGGATTTCCAATCGAAAGTCCTATTTATTTTGATACCTCAACAAAAGCCATTTAAAGAAAAAAGCCGTTTGGAGGGAAAGCCCTTATCAGGGAAAAGAGGCGGTATATGTGGAAAAATATACATTATATAAAAGAGGCGCATATCTGGATCGAATGATCGCTCGCTACGTGGAGCTTTCTGGGCTCGGGCGGCCCATAACGGTGCGGTAAAGATGCTGCTACATCATTGAATAATAATAAGATCCCGGGTGCGTGCTCCAGAAATGAATTGCCTCTGTTTTATGTTATTGCTGCCTGCTGATCCTTTTTGCAAAACCGTGCTTCTCCTTTTAATAGGGAAACGGAAATAACGGCCCCGTTCACACCAACTTTCTCGAATTCTTCACATCGATCGATCTTTCGGTAGATGCAAACTAGTAGGATTATTTACCAAATCATTTAGATCTACCCTGTACAGTGTGATTAACAAGTCGATCGCATATGAAGAGATTAGAAGGAAAACCGACTAAGCGAACAAGTTTTTTTGAATATTTTTACAACAACGAAATTTGCTCGTAATCTGACAACAAATTAATTCAATTATTATCTTGTTCTTCGACATTTTCATCTTTTTTTGCGAAACTTCAGCTTGCATTTTTGCGGCCTTGGCTCCTGGGGCAGGGTTTTATGAGATTGATGATATATTGGAAGGATGAAACCTGGCAACTTTTATTTTTTACAAACTTCTTTTTGGGTATTTCGCCTCAAAAATGTTTGTCTTTAAAAAAGACAGAATTTCCTCACGTCTTTTATTACAGATTGATAAATAGTGCTCCTAATTTGTTGATATTTGTTTATAACCATATGTTTTGCACTCTATTTCACCTTCAGTCGCCATTGCTATTATAGTGAGATGATTGGCTCTTTAAGGTGGAATTAATGGACCAACTTTAAAATTTGTTTAAACTTGAAACTGAAAGATGATAAGTCTGGGCTAGGAAGGGAACGCACTGACCTGACTTGAGTCTCTTTTATGCCTTGCCTGTCTTCACTATCCAGATTCAATAGTTATCTTTGCTGGTTTAAATTACACGGGAT
>NW_026018508.1:16209289-16217802 GCF_020466585.1 Dendroctonus ponderosae
GGCATCAGATGTATTTATCTCTAGTGCCTCGAGTCTGTCACAAACATTATTAAAGCTTTCTAAGGAAGGCTGAACCTCAATAATGCGAAGCTCAACCTCTTTTACTTCCACGTTTTCAGGATCTACTAGAGAATCGCTTAAATCTTGTTAGTTTAGATTTTAAGTTTTTTTTATTATTTTTTAGTGTTTTGCAAATTTATCAATCTGTAATAAAAGACGTGAGGAAATTCTGTCTTTTTTAAAGACAAACATTTTTGAGGCGAAATACCCAAAATGAAGTTTGTAAAAAATGAATCCGCCTCAACAATATAGAACTTATCTGGCAACTTTTGTAAATTCTCCCGTTTCTCATGTTTAATTTCTAGCGTTTCTTGGCAAAGGGGCTCTAAGTTTAAATTATTGACTGGACGCCCAACAATTTTTCACAATTTCTCGGACTGAAAAAATTCAAAGTTCTCATCCCCAGTTCTTTTTAAGGAACGCTGATATTTCTGTTTGGTTTTTATTGCTTGAAAACCATCTTATTTCTGTTCATTTTACAGTTTGACGTTGTGATTGCTTTTTCATATCCTTAATATGATTGTCTAAATTTTTGAAATGGATTCAAAATCCAGCTCGAGCCGACTTTTCTTGGGTTCTTCCCTTATGGAAGTAGAAAAACTGGTTTGCAGGTCATAAGTTGGTAGGCTGAACAACTTAGAAAAAAAGTCGTTGTCTCTCCCCTGTAAATTCCCCACATTGTTATCTGCATACCAATGGGACGGTGCCTGCAATTGGTTCATATTCCTGGACGATTTTCTTCTCACCTTTACTTGGTAYCAAAWCAGACTTCTCGTCCGAATGAATCTGTTCTACATAAGTATACTTACACTTTCTAGTAGAAATGTGAAATGCGGCAACAATGTAAGTTTCGCACCTGAATGCAACGATCAGGATTTCGCAGCTGTGCTGGCAAAAACCTTTGCGTTATCAAGCATTGAATTTTCAATCGAGCAAGTTGTGCTTAGATGCAGTTTGCCTGTGCAGGAATGGAAAAGTGAGACACGCCAAAGGATCTTGATTGATCCTCCTGCAGATGAACAGACGAAGAAGAAAATCATTGTCGTATCGACAAGGGGGGCATCAGAGACGGCGGCAGCAGGATGCCCGATGTTCGTAACGGGCAGCAGGCAGCGCTTGAGATTGCGTGATGGCCGCCCCCCTGCCGCCCCCACAGCCACCTGCTGACCGGCCCTGCCCAGTGCCCGCCGTTTCCATGACAACCACCTCTCGTCATTAAACCATCGCCTTATCATAACCGCCGAGCCGACCCCGGCCATCTTTGGTCACCGCCGCCACCGCCGCCGCCGCCGATACTTCGCGTTTGTCATCGGGGGGCGGCAGCCCAACGGGGGCGGCTGTACTCGATATATGCGATTTTCTATATACACATTGCAGATGCCACAACAAAACCAAACCGAAACACGTCTCGAACGCTCTTTGTTCGCTTCATAATTTCATTGGATACGACTGCCCTGTTGGCTTTTTTTCAATTTTTTGCTCGTTTTTTTTCTGGGTTGCTGTTCGGTTTCGCTTATTGCGATTAAGATTGAKTTTTCCACCAATCAGTAGSGAATTATTTGGTATTGTGTGGCTTGCAGGGTAAACTGTCAGGAAGCAGGAGCAATTTTTCATGKGGAATTGGGCGGAGGGAGGGCATGAAWACTGCTGTAGAAATAAGAAACAAAAATACACAAACGAAAGTACARGAAATGATAGTGTGACAATAACCTGAAAAGTACAGGGTGTTTCTCATTGGTTGACACCCGCGCAGGATCATTTATTTTTAAAAATTGGGAAAACTGGTAAAGACTAMAGKGGTTCACTACTACCCAAATGTTGAAAATCTGAAGTTAAATAAAAATTCGAAAAATGGAAATGTCAAAGTTTCACATTAAGTAATTGAAAAAAATGCGGAAAATCTCATGGACCCCTAACAGCCCGGACTTAGTGCCTCTTGATACTTTTCTCTAGAGTTATTTAAAGCATATTGTGTGTGAATGACCAAATGTTGACGATTAACGCCTTAGAATAGCGGATGCTGTGATGTTTTATTTCAGCATAAATATTTCTGAGGTCAAAAAAATTTTATCTATCTAAAAATGCATAAATTGTTTCATTAAAAACCTGACTGTAAAATTTTGAAATGTACGTATGTATGTATGGTGGAAAAATACACCGAAACGTATTTTAATTGATAAATAAAGACAATAAATGACTGAAACCCAGGAATTAATTTTGATTTGGAATTGAAACACAGTCAGGAAAGTATATACACTGTTTATAATGCAATATTTTATTACTTATCTTACTTCTCTTCTATCTTTTAGCTTAAAGTGTCSTTTTCAAAGAGCCATCTCTCATTTCTCAGTTCTCTTCTTCCTTTCATTTTGATKRGCTTGTTCTCTTGTCCTGATTGTTTGTTTCTGTTTTTTTTCTAATCCTTCARTGTTAGTCCATAAAAGTTTAGAGTATAGTGCTTCTTTGCTTACACCGGATATTCTTTAATAACCGGCCAATATTCACATTTGAACACTTTATGTTCTTTATTTCTTAAAGGACGCAACTTGAAAAAGATTATGTTTTTTGTATATTTGGTTAGACTTTAAGCATTTTTGTGAAACGCTGCAACGTCTTCTACACATCATTTCCTTATGCCTGAAATGCTTGAAGTGCATGCAGATGTCGCGTAGGATCATTTTAAGGAGAAGAATGATACGCCACTGCTCTTCCTGAAAGGAAAATTGCTATTAAAATCCCCATAATCTTCTGGGCAAATCTGGTGTCTTGACTTTTCTCCGTTCGAAGCGCGTATTTTGCATTTAAAAAATAAAATTGATTAATTTATATGTCGTGGGAACACTCACAAAAAACACGCAGTACGTCAGATGCAAATGAATGAATTTTATTTTTTATGCAAAAACCGCACGTTTCATATCATGTCCGTTAGCGTAAAAAAATATTATAACTTTCACAAGATCATACATATTTTTTAGCCTGCATCACAAATTTCTGCTGAACAACATATTTTCCATTCCAGACAATGGCGCTCCTGCAAGATTTGCACTCAATCATTTTATAGAGAAATCTGTTACAATAATGCTTTTTTGCATTGCTTCCTCATTTAGTACTCAGCAAATCTGCACTTTTGACACTTTTGTCTTTTGATGCACGGATTTTGCATAAAAAATAAAATTAATTCGTTTGTATCTGGCGCATTTGTCGGTCTAACAACAAAAGAATAATTTTTGTTTTTTCTGCAAAAACCGTACATCAAACGCAAAAAGTCAAGAAAGCAAATTTGTTCACAATTGAATGAAGATAGTAAGAATGATTTTGCTTKATGAAAAAGCAGCAGCGTTACAGATTTATYWTCGGCCCGAAATTAACCTTCTTAAATACTAGCAGATTATCTCWCGATTTTTCTCGCACTTCGTTCTATGATGTTTTCATTTGCCGTCCTCTCTTTGTCGATTATTAAACTAGTTTTRTCAACATGTKTATTAAGGAGTTGYAATTCTTCACTTAGAGCTTCTTCRCCTTAGCATTCAACTTGGGTTCAATTTCTTTAATCTATTTTACTTCTTCCTTATTTYTATCGTYGATTAATTCTTTAGATGATTTGCTRGSTAGTCCCGATCCCCTGTCTTTTGCTTTGCGCCTTTTCGGTTCTTATTTGTCTTTTTTTCGGAAATTCTTGTGGCATAACACGGTTGTTGGTGCGTMTTTCCTTAMTAATTTCGAAATTTTAGGATTGTCGCAAGTGAGTCAAAAGATKAATTTTTTCAATAGTTTTATASCCCAACTACATTAGCCTTTCATCTGCCCAATGTGCCCAATTAAACCATTTTTGTGTGATTTGCTCATTTCTCACGTGATGCTCCCAAAGGGGTATAATTACAGTTTCAAATGAGCCCCAGTTTGGTCAACATTTTATGCTGTTGGAAGTTGCATAGACAACAACGTCTAGCACATTAACAAAGTCGCATTTTCTTCTGTGAAGCTTCACACATTTGTTATTAATTTGCGAATAAAAAAGTAATTCTTTGCAATGGCCTGTTCAAGTTGGTTTCAGCTAAATTAGATATTAGCCATTAAACGTCTTGCAGCCGAAATCAGACAGTGAAACCGCACAAATCTCCCCAAGCAAGTGCAACAACAGCAAATATATATAAAAGTGTCGGGAGGAAGTTGTTCCATCATGAAAATTAATGTTCCCCAAAGTAAAATTTGTGGAGACGAGTTGGCCGGGAGTCTGCTGTATTGCCAGGACGCTTCGCTGCCTGTAATATGCCGCTTAATTGTCTCGAAATGAGAAATTCGCCGGGAAGTTATAATTGGATACGCGCCACCCACACACCCACCAAACGTCTTGGTAAAATCTTGTACAGATTCCCACCCCCGAAAAATGAGAGTTGGCGGAAATAGTTGAGAGCGTTGGGTGGAGCCATAAATCTTCGGTTTGGGCCAAACCAACAGCTCGGAAGAATATTTTGCAGAAGAAGCGTTGCTCGGGAAGATTCTGGCGCACTCAGACTGTTGGCGATGGCTAAAAATCGCCCACTCGAGTGCCGAATTCAAGTCAATCAATCAGGCATTCGCCCTCACAGTTCAACATCGCAATGCAAAACAGCAAACGAAATAATGCAACAATATGAACGCAAAGGGATAAGTTATGACGATTAATCATGAACGGGCCGCGCTCTCCAAAGTACGAATCGTTGTCGGTGATTTGTTTGCTGGAAAACTGAATGGGAAACTGAAAGGGCCCCCCAATATACCTGCGCATTATTAAGCAATTCGAAAAGTGTCGGTTTGTGAATTCTTACAATTGCCTCAATCATTTATATTCAAATCTACAACGGAAATACATTTATAAGTCGACCAAAGATAAATGATGGCGCGCGAAAGTTTCCACTTTTGTTGCCGCTGTTGCTGCTGGGGCGTGCGACTTCAACATTTAATATTGCCCCTTTTGCTCAATGGTTTTTTCACTTACCGACGCCAAGATATGCTCATTTTTCCACTACTACAAGTCAAATAGTGAAAACTTACACTATAAAAAACCTGAATACCTAAACACTAAAAGCAGTTTATCGTCTTAAGCCCTAACAAAGTGGGGGCTGCTCGGCTGGCGCTGCCACTAACCAAGCTGGAGCATCAATAAAACCGTTAATAAAACATACACAAAGTCGAAACTAAACTGAAACCCCGTTAACAAAAAGTCGAATTCGCGGACGTTTTAAGCCAATAAACTTTTATGAATTTCCTGCGCCAGCGAGAATAAATTGGCGTTCGAAATTGTTTTCAAAACTGATATCGTCGGCCTCTCGTTCCCTCTCTTTCAGCCCTATCATATCCCGGGCTCGATAGTAAAACGGCATTTTAGAGAAATTGTTTCAACCAGGGGGTTTATCCGTCGAATTTGAATTGCCGGAATACAATAATAATAAAATAAGTCATGGATTGCGAATGGAGAACGCAAGGTGGGATCGGTATCGGCAGCGAATCGGGCTTTATTGGTATTGCTCTTTGCATTACCGGATCGTGTGTGAACGGATCAGAAAGTCAGTGGCGCAGCGGAGAACTTTCCATTATTTTCTCTGAGTTCTTCTTCTGCATGAACAGTTCTTTTCTACCATTTTTTTGTGCAGGGTATTTTGTACTTTGCTTATTTTCAACCAATTTTTTTGTCACCGTCGCAATACCATCCCCATCATTGTCCTATCAAAGACTAAATCACTTCGTTTGCTCCAAACCGCATTTGCGAATTCTTAAAGGCAGCAAAACTGAAATTTTTTATTTTATATTATAAGTGAAAGTTTGCACATACAAATTCTTACATAATTTTCTCTTGGCTACTTTGAGGTAATTGCCAAGTCAATAATCGCAACGATTAAAGATTCAACTGAACTTTTCAAAATCTTAATACTGATGCTTATTCGAGTGGCTTTCAAAATTTCTAGTGGCTGATCGGCTGTAGTTGAAAGTGACGAACTTTCCAAAAAAGCTGTGTGGCGAAATCGCTTTCGTCCATATCTGCGAAGTTGCAGAAAATCCGAATTAACAGCGCTTTGATTGACCTTCTTAGGGGTTTAATAGTCGGTCTCTTCTAGATGCTGTAAAAATTTCAAGTAAATCGTATTGTGAATATTCGGAATCGATAGGGATTTGGATTCATTTTTGCAGCAGTTTGATAGTCATTCTGCCTCTACAGGTTGGAGGTCTCAAGTACTTCATCGCGTTATTTTTGAAGTTGCAAATGATTGAAGCATCTGACTTTGTGTCCATAATTGCCATGTTGTGAAAAATCAGAATCATAAAGGATTAAATTGAACTTTTTATAAATTGTAGAATCACACTTCTTCTAGGTGACGGAAAAAGTGCAAGTGCGTGTTCAAGTGAAGTTAGGAATCGATCATTTCGATCCTTAATTGCCAAGTTGTGAAAATTGTGAGGAAATTTATTGATCTTTCCCGAAATTTAACATTCATTCTTCTTCTAGACGCTGTTAAAATTTAAACTAAGTCGAAGCGATATTTTGGAAGTTACGAATTTTCGAATCGTCCTTAATTGCTCAGTTATAAAAATTGAGAATCGATAGGCGTTTGCTTCATCTTTTCACAAATATGACACTCATTCTTCTTCAGGAGGCTGCAACAATTTGAAGTAGTTTATCGCTATATTTGGAAAGTTGCTAACGGTGCAAATGTACGGAAACGACCACTTTCCTGTCCATAATTGCCAAGTTGTAAAAACTCGGAATAATAAGGGATTTATTTGACCTTTTCCAAAGTTCAACTCGTATTCTTCATCTAGATGCTGTAAAAATTTCAAGTGAGCCTTTTGCATATTTTGGATGTCAGGAACTTTGAAGCAAGCGGTGTAGATGAACGCTTTTCCGTCGAGTAGATCACTTTTCCGTGCTTAATTGCCAACTTGTGAAAAATTAAAATCGTGAGGAATTTGATTAATCTTTTGCGATGTTTGACACTCATTCTTCTTCTAGGTGCTGTGAAACTTGCAACTTTCATATCGCCTTATTTGGAAAGTTGCAAATTTTTGAAGCATGCGGTGTAGATATAAGGAAACGTTCACTTTTTCGTACATAATTGCTAAGCAGTAAAAAATTCAATTTGTAAGGGATTTGATTTAGCTTCCCAGGGGTAAAATCTTGATTCTTCTGCTAAACGCCTTAAAAATCTTAAGTGGGTTGCGGGCATACTTTGGAAATCCCAAATTTATTTAACCAAGCGGTGTAGATGTAACTTAATGTACCATAACTGCCAAGTTGTAAAATTTTTAAATCGTGAGAAATTTAACTCATCTTTTCCGAAGTTTAGCGCACAATATTCTTCTCACCGCTCTAAAAATTTCAACTTTCTTGGCGCATTATTTGGCAAATTGCCAATTTTTGAAGCATGCGGTGTAAATGTAGGCAAACGATCGCTTTTGCGTCCACCCTTGCCAAGTTGTGAAAAATCAGAATCTCAAGGGATTTAACTGAACTTTTCACAAGTTGAACACTCATTCTTTGTCTAGATGCTGTGTGACTTTCAAGTAGCTCATCGAATTATTGGGCAAGTTGCGAATTTTCGTTCAATATTGCGGGTGATTGTTGCGTAAAATCCAGTCCGATCTCCTCTTCTGTCCTCCCTTAGAGCCTCTTGGGGCTGCTGTTTAGTTGACTTTTTCCTCTAAGCTGAAGGCAGCTGCTCAAATTAATAAAAACGAAAATGTTGATAAGAAAAATTTTAAAATTTCGGTCGTTGTTAATAATTCGATTTTTGCGTTTGTCGCCGCGCCACTGCTGATTACATTTTCTGACAAATTGAGCTGCATTTGAGTCTTTCCCCCCTGGTGGATGGCGGCACAGCGACGGAGGAAGATGGATGAGGTTAGTTATAAATGTGAAGCTTTTGCTCGATCTGCGAGAGATTCTCCGTTTTCTTTTATACATAAAGTATTTCGAGACACATCCACTAAGGGCTTTTTGCGACTGCTCTTATCAGAAATGTTGTAGCGGCTCAGTTCCATCATCTCGCTTCGGAAAGATGCGACATTGTGGATCAGCTTGATCGATGTAGAGTCATCTCGGGAGAAAACGGGGGACGTGAGCCCCCCTACCCCCGAAATGGCGCAAAATATGATTCGTCAAGCGGCGCCTTAGGGAGACAAATCGCGCCGTAAGCCGCAACCTGCAAAAAACGAAACATTCCCGATATAAATTGCCGCAGATTCGCTTTATCTCTGATTTAACAGTTTTATTATTGCAGCCGTGTTTGTCATGTCGAGATAAAAGTTTTCTTTCGAAAGTTTGTCGCATAATCAGGTCTCGAAGCGGCTTTCGCAAGGTAAATCATGCCTTCAACTATTTCTTAGACGTTTTCATTGCACAACCATCTCGAAAATCATCAAGTCGTAAGAAGTTTACTGTACGAATCCCGAAAAAGTCGTTATTGTTACAATAGATA
>NW_026018508.1:16218801-16226274 GCF_020466585.1 Dendroctonus ponderosae
AAAGCACCCACATTGACTGAATCAACCCCATTCTCATACCGCCAACATTGAAGAATATAAACAGAGTATTCGCTAGTACACGTAATTTATGAGCGTTCCGCATATTTCGCACCCTTGTCTGAAAAACATGTGTGAAATATTCGGACTGAGGGGCGAATTTGGGGTTGATTTAATTGCCCCGTCGTCCGACGCAAAACTTCGCTCCCAAAGTTCCGGAACGAGCGAAACTAAAACAGGAGGTTGTCCATCCCTTTGAAAAGTTTTGTTTACTTAATATGGTCGCTTGTCTCTATTTCGCAGGCCAAAAAAACCGAAACAAAGTCGCTCCAGATTCAAATAGTTGTGGAAAGGGTGATTCTTTAACTAAAGCCGATATTTTAAGTGAGGGAACAATTTTAGTCTGTGTAATCGTTCATTCTTGATTTGTTTCAATGTTCAATGTTTCCTTCTTCAAATGTGTTCTCTATCAGTCTTCACCCTTGACTTGAAGATGATCAACCTTTAAAGAATCGTCAGTTATTACAGTTTATTGACGGGAAAACTTCATCCACCGACCAGGTCTGAGTAATCATTATCAAGCACGCAATATCAATAAAAGATGAACGGTTTTCATAGACTTTTTTGTGTTTTTTTTTATTCACTTATTAATAGCGATCAGCCAGAGGAAGGGTTGCGTGATCGGAAACGAGTACTTGACGTTGGAGTATCGACAGTTATCACGCTATTTCACCCCCCAAATTGCTTGTGTTCAATAAACCAAAGCAATATGTTTTTTGCATTTATCATGCACGATCAGTTGCGGCACGCGTCGGAAGTCATCGAGGTATGAACTCATTTTCCATTATTAATATAGTTTTGCTTGACTTGAAACAGGATTGAACTCACAGGAATACTTGAAAGAAAGATCATGGTGAAAGTGTTTTAAAATTGCCATTTATTGTAGTCAAAATAGCGGTGCTAAGAACCTGATGATTAAACGCGTTTAGAAATGTGAATTTTTATGTTTTTCTATATGGAAACTGGCTGATTTTTAGACTGATACTTTCGCAAGTTCAACATCTTGTCTTCCTCTAGATGCTGTAAAAAATTCAAGTGGCTCGTCGTCATATTTTAAGAGTTGCAAATTTTCGAAGCAAGCGGTGGATGTGTGCAATTGATCACTTTTGCGTCCTTAATTTTCAAGGTGTGAAAATTCAGACAAGGAAGGGATTTTGTTCATCTTTCTAGAAGTTTGACACTCGTTCTTTGTCTAGAGCCTGTAAAAATTTCAAGTTGGACAGTTACGCACGTTTCAAACATGCGGTGTAAATGAACGGAATCGATGTGCCAAAAATTGTTGTTTTTGCAAAAATACGTGTTTTTCATCAACTCAATTTTGAGATTGGTTGAAGATTTTGGAAGAAATGGGTTTAATGCTATTTAATTGAGGAGAGTTTACTGTACGAATCCCGAAARTCGTTATTGTTACAATAGATAAGGATTTTTTGAGAATTTTTSGRTTATCTGCAAGAAATTGTTTCTGTAGTTGAGTTTGGATGTAAATAGTGTAGATGTAATAAATTTCTTGACTAAAAACTCGATTAAAAGCTCGACTCGAGCTTTTAATTATTAAATTGATGTTTTTGAAAAACATGTGCTTTCGATCATCCACTTAATTTAGAGATTGGTTGAGGACTTTCTCAGGCCGCTCAATAGAAGAGCGTATGCGTCCTTCGCTCTGCAAGCTCTGTTTCAAGCGTTTTTTCATTTGAATTATTTTTCAAAAATTGTCCCACCGTTAGCTACGAATCGAGTGTTATTGGAACAATGTTTCTCAATTCTATTTTTCACGAATTAAGGACGCTCTGAAGAAAAGGGTTTTAAGCTATATAAGAGAGGATTCTTTGTCCTACCAAACCCGAAAAAGTGGTTGCTGTTCCGATTGAACCAGTTTTTTGGCGAATTTTTGAATATTCAGCCAAATATTGGTATTTTTCAAAAAATCGTCACTCAAGTTTGGGTTTTCGTGAGCAATTGGGCTTTGCATCATTCAATATAGAGGAAATTTGTTGAGAAAAATTGAGCCTGCAAAAGTGGTTCCAGCAAGCAATAAAATTAGTTTTTGGTGATTTTTTTGAAGATTGAACTGGGAATTGCCTTTCTAGTTGTAGCTTGTGTGTGACTTTTCAAAACCTATACTCAATTTTGGGCTTGGACGGGGCAAAATACATTCCTCTACTAAATCTGCAAAAGTGGTTCTAGTGGCAAACGAAATGAATTTTGGGGGTAAAAAAACGTGGAGTTTGAATCACCGTGTGTATAAGTGGACAGTTTGCTTGCCCAAATCCGGGCTTAATGCCTGTATGAAATATAAAGTCGAACCTTTGGGAGCATCTAAAGTAGCAATCTTTTACGCGGCTATACTAATATAAAACAGTGCACGGTCCATTGTTTCGACCCCTATATACCCGTCCGAAACTGACATTTATATAGAAACCATTAATTCGGTCCGGATCTCCTGGTTAGGGCCGAATATGGCTGCACTGGCCGAGATAAATTGCGAAACATAACTGGAGAAAATTAATCAATGGTCACCTCGGCGTAATTTCTGGCATGGCGGGGCTGCAGCCAGAACGGGCACTAAACTAGCTCGTTCTCTGCAGCCGGACGACTTATATTGCCAGCTATTAATCTGCCCACTACGAGCCAACCCTCACTCTCTGATTCACTACTCATATCTCATTCCTAAGTGGACTTTAAATCTTCGTCTGATGGAAATTCGGATGTGGGCCAAATTCAGCCGAATTCATAACTCACCTGCATACGACGCACATTTCTTTTTCGGTTGCTAATCCAACGCCGTACCAAGATTTCTTCCAGCTCGCAATGGAATAAAACAATTTCATTTAGCCCCGTTGATCGCAGCGAATGTATACGAAAAGTGTAAGAAAGATTAATGAAGATAATTCCCCGAGTAGCGACGCCTTATATTAAAATTAAGGGAGGTAATAAAGTGAGGCAAATAAATTCGCTTATATATATCTGGTTCGATACAGTCTGAGCGCCTTAAAGCTAATTAATTCAGTTTTAATACTCAAATAATAGCGATAAAGTTAAACATTCATCAGCCAGCTTAATGGATTACTATATATTCTCTTGGACTTATCATTTAATTACGTTTTAAAAGTTATTAATTCGTCTGCGAGCTCCAACTGTTTTCACTCGCAAGTTTTATGGAAACTGTTGCCATCAAGAAAATTATCTTGCCCATTTATACCAATCCTTAGATGGGTTTGCTTATTGTTGCGTTGTTTCAAACAAATAAATAGCGTTGAATTTCAAATGGAAAAAGTGGCATAGAGCATCGAGTAAATTACAAAATTACTTTCATGTAGAGATGGGTAACACTGTGTTGAGTTGGGTTTTTGAGTTGTTGCCGTTCTGTGCGCTAATGAGTTATAACTCTTGAAATAAAAGACAAAATTTGAATTTGATATACAAGATTAGGCCAAAATGTTATGAATTCTGCCATTTTTTGCTCATTTCTGAGCATCAGATTGWCCTGGAGCACTGTATATAGCATTAASTGGCACGTTTTGACTAATTAATKAAATGCATGCATGAAATTTSAGGCTAGCCGATGAAGCAATAAGCCAGAGRAAATTGAAAARAATATATRATACAAAAAAAGYGAAGAYGATTWTCATAAMTAGAACATAATAAATCATAAATAAAAGTTCCCATGTAAATTTTGAATTGAGCAGGAGTTTCATTTTTAAGTGATTTCTTCGCGGTTTTTCTGTTTAGTCAACATTTTTAGAAAAATAAAATTAATTCGTTTTGTTGAAAGGGAAATTTGTCTTTAGAAATATTTCCATGGGAACAGACACTGTCTACAAAAATATCAGCAATAAACAAACTTAAAAAACTGCCAACTAAAGCAATAAGTCATCGAAAGGGTGAACAATCGTACACTTTGTGTTATGTGAATCGCGYTCTTAGATGCGAAATATAGAATCATTGTAWAGGCCACAATCGTACCTGCTGACTGTAGGATTAAAATTTTCTGYTCAAAGTAGATTTTCATTGTGTCTAGTGCGACAGTGTGTTGAACTTTTTGACGATTAATGGGTAGAAAATGGAGGATAGGGCRCCAGCTTGCAAAAAGCTGGTAAGAATGACCTCTAATCTATAAATMARTMTTTTAGCTTGAACTCAGTCAAGTTCATTTCCCATTGCTGCTCTTTATGTGCTATTTTCTGAGTGTTTTMAAATTGTATTAGTATGTTAAAAAAACGTTTAAAACTAAGCTTGATCAGGGCCGTAAAATGCGCCTGCTGTAAGTACGGAAATATTCATGTGTTTTACGTTTGCGTAAAATGGGCCAARTAAAGTGCAGGTTTCGGGTGCTCTWGAAGWKGTTAAAGCTAAACCCTTCTAGAGCCATCTGAGATTAACACACCTTTAGATCTATACTYACTTATTGCGACAGTRGTTYTATGCTGAGAGACRCKATTTTACACTTACTTTTTTGACACATTTTAACACTAAACTGAGTTTAGAGTGTTGGCTGGCAACAAAACTGAGAAACGAATYTGAGCCCTGCAGGCACGACACTAGCGCAAAACTCACTATTTTCGACATGATTTGTTCTTAATTATCCTCAACCAAAGTCGTGACCGAAGCGCTCGGACAACTGTTAAACCGAGTTGATAAGCCTTCGGACACCACACTGGTTCTAGCACAAAAACATCACTRTTTTCGGCATGATTTGTTCTTAATTATCAYCAACCACTGTATCCAYTTTTCTGGCTTTTTCGGTRTTTTTGAATAGGAAAGCGRGTAAAATATTAATCAAATYGTTACACKGGCCCCGCATTTACATAGAGAGGGGTTCGATTGGAATTTATCTGAGTTTAGGGACGATAAATCCGTGCGACTTTATTAGATATCGACTAATTTATGGGCGCTGCCTCAGCTCGGCAAGCAAAATCGAACATCGCTTATAAAATATCGAGGTGGTGGTAATGTTGCGATGTTTATTCGAAACAATATTGCATCCGCAAAGCTAAACGGAAATATTTACGGAATTGTATATGGTGGTGGTGGATTGGGAACATCGAGAGAAACCGTCATAATCGTGTGATTTTAGATTAATCACTTGTTTGATGATTGGTGCATCGTGATTTGGAAGCGGTGAGTGTCCCGTCCCGGCCCTTCTTGTCCCGTTCGGACGGTTATCATTGCCGTCACGGCCTTTCGCTGATTGTGGCCGCTGGAAATGCCGGACACGTTCCACGAAACTTCACTACAGGCCAACTTTGTGAAGTCGAGTAATATCATAAGAGAATCGGGAGTGCCCGGCCCGGCTTTCATTTGTCTTCGCGTTTCCTCTGTTCTGGTCTTTTCGCTCGAAAGTAGCTCGAGAAAGCCATGCATTGATTAGACGATGGGAATAAACAATTCTATTCGAGTAAAAATAAATAAATAACTGTCTCAGAATCGGAACGGGAGTCCCGAACAAAAGTTTTATATACCTACACATTTTTATCAATTGAATCATAGTATTGTTGTGTTTTAAAGCCCGACGATGCGGCCACATTCAATCAATTATACACACATTACCCGGCCAGAATAAAAGCATATTGGCGCTCAGACAGAGCCGATCATTAGGACAATCGTTCTCTGGCCTCAGATCGGCGACATTCTTACGGTCGGACGATCTGATCCTCGCCTCGAAACCTCATTACCCTCCTTTCTTCGGGAGGGTGGATTAATATCGATGCGAATCAGCGGCACCGTGTAATCTGTCCATTAGGATTGTGTCGTCGCTTTTATTAAAAACCAAAACAGAAAAGTGATTCTGATTGTGTGCAGGGATCTGCGAAATGGGACCCGCAAGGGCATCTGCTAAATGATAATTTGATACATCATCCCCTCGCCCGGCAGCTGGTTAAATACGACAGTCGAGCTAAAAAACTAACAGTCAATTAAAACGCCCGATACCAGGAAATCAAATCATGTATTTAAAAAAATTATGTTCCTCCTCAGGCTGAAGTAATTCTCAAACTGATGGAAATATTCCTCTTGTTCAGTGTCTTACTCTCTTACTTGTGCAAGACTTTAAGGGAAAATAGTGTTTTCTGACGCCCAATGGATTTCTAGTTTTTACTCTATTAGCTTGAAGTTGATTCTGATTATTTAGCCCCAACTGCTACGCCACTGTGGAAAATTACCATTAGAAACTCGGTTTTAAAACGCCTTGTTTCCTGCGCACATTTCAAAACGCGAATTATTTAATCGAAAAATGGAGCTTATTATGCCGAAGATTATTGGGAATATTATTGCGATTATTGGGAAGAGTATTGAGAAGATTGGGCATGATTATTTTGCCCCAACTTCTCCGCCACTGTGCAAAATGGCCATTTCAAATTTACCTTCGAAACGCCATTGTTTTCGCACAAATTTTTCAGCAAAAGCGCAATTTTTTTACAAAAAAAGGTGTTTTCTGACGTTAAACATGAATCATTATGCCGAAGATTAGCGAAAATAGATTCATATTTTGTATTTCTTTAGCTTGAACTTGATTCTTTTCGCCAACTTCTACGCCACTCTGGAAAATGCCCAGTTCGTACTTAGTGTTTAAAGGCTAATGTTTTTGCACAACATTTTTAGTCAAAAGCTCGAGTTTTTCAACAGAAAAATGGAATTTTTGACGCAAAACATCAATAATCGTGCTTAAAATTATCAAAAATATTTTTCTAGTTTTTATTATATAAATTGCAGAATATTCTAGAATTCCGGCATAAATTGCAGGATTCGACGTTAGTTTAACAGTAAATCGTGCAAATGTAGGCAACGCTAATTCTGCACAGAATCATTAATATTTTTAATGATTTTCCGAATTTCACTTAATACAATTGTAAATTTCAAAAAAAAACGAAAAATTTTACGTTACGTTATCACAACTTTTGGCTACTTTATGAGCATTGCTGTGTCCGAGGAGCGGGTTTTATGGATCTGCGACTATTTTCCTCATAACTTCATCATACTGGAAGCAATAGTATTCTGAGTACATACTTAGAAAGAGCACCATTTTCTACACAAACGACCGCTTTCGATCAAATGCGATAATGTTAACGGTTTTAGAGAAAACTGGCATTTGAACAATTCGATGTTCTATTTATCCACTCATATTTCCCGTCAAAGAATGCTTTATTTTGCTCTAAAAAGTCTAACGTGCAAGCGCGTTAGCTTAGTGTGTGCACTAAACATTTTTTGTGCAAAAAACACTGCTCTTCCTACATGTGTCCCAGGGGCGGATCCGGAAAAAATACAGTCTTCTGTTGTCTATGAAATTAGAAAAATTATCGTCGCTTTGTGCAAGGGTGGCGTAAGATTATTGTGAAGTTTAATGTTTTCCGTCCCGTTTTTGCGCATATCTTGGAGGCAAAATGAGCAAGAACGCTCATTTATACATCATTCTAGACAGAA
>NW_026018508.1:16227273-16233021 GCF_020466585.1 Dendroctonus ponderosae
AGAAATAAATGGGCTTTTTAGAAGGTGAACCATGGATGGGGAATTGTTGGCAGTTTTCTCAAAAAATGTTTGAATTCAAGAAGTTTTAGATTTGCGTGATTTTATCGCGTCAATATTTTTTTTTGGGTAGAAGACTCACACTTAAGGCAAATGCAGTTCCGAGGTTTTTTACTACATCTTCTATAAACAGTAATCACTGTCAGGAGGTAAAAGAAGCAACTATCTTCGGTTCCAATAGTCCACGGCTTAGAGGAGCGGAAAATGTTTCAAACAACTACTTTAATCTAAATGTTCCCAGGCCTTAAAATACTTTGGACCAAAGAAACTTTCTGGTTTTCGTTTGGGGGACGGCCTGTATAGTCGGTGAAAACAAAACATGCACTGTGTATGAATCGGATAAGCGCCCTTTTATTTAAAACCGTTCCTCCTCTAAGCGTTAAACTTTTCCAATTTAATTTTGCCGCCCGTGGAAAATGTGATTTTATCAATTCGTAATTCGTTATTCAAAAATGAAAATACCACGATCATAGTCACGAATACTGAATATTTCATCATCGAGTTGATTGATTTTGTAATCCTTCGACTCTACATTTGTTTTAGGGTTTAGCTTTCCGGTATTTTGATTGACACAGTGTTTAAGTATTTTTTTCAGGACATTATGCGAAGCCCAAAGAATGTAATGGCAACAAAACAATTTCGAATTAAATTATTAACCAAGCCTTAGCATCAAAACAGTGTAAATAAGTGAACAGCCCTTTTCCCTTTTGGCAGTATTAAAAAATAATTAGTCCGCCTTTCATAATTACTGGCCCTTATTTATTTTGGCGTCTTAATGCGAATCTTAATGCCGATCAAAAGACATGAATAAGGCATTATATTAATTTTGCGCGTGAGAGACCAACTAAATAAGTGACAGAAGGTCAAATGACGGTGCAGGAAAAGGGACGTTTCACCCTCCACAAAGGGGATGACGATAATAGTGTGGAAGATGCCAATTAAAACAATTACAATCGGTGAATAAATAACGCATTGTCAAATTGCGCTTTTCCATTTTCCATTCTCCAGCTTAATGGAATTAATACAGTCACTTGCGCAGGTTGGTTTTTTTCTTCGATTTGGGGCAGCACCTACGCGAAAAAATGTATTTTTGGGGCCGAGCGTCCGAATCCCCCAACACCGAACATCATATAAATTCCGAGTAGAGCCGGAATAACCGTCAATATTCCGGGTTATGGGGGGCTGTAAGGGTTGGAAAGGGGGGATGGCGAAACAAAGTGGACAGTCCATTTCTGTAAAGCGAACGATGGGCCCGCCCTCTGACCGTTGTCAGAGAGAGACACAAATCATGCGAACGGCGGACTCAAAGAATGGACACTGGACGATTTTCTTTCGTCCAGTCGTTTTTTTTCTCCTTTACCCTTTACGGGCAGTTTAAACTGAAGTTGACCCGAGCTTTAAGGCAACGTCTTCCTTAAATGTGTAATAAGGCTTGACCTGCCACCAATCGCGGATTTTTTCTGAGTTTTGCACATCAACAATTAAACTGCACGAAGACGCAATCATAAATCACTAAAAGAGCCGTTGGTTGCACAACGTTGCGTTAAACTGCGCTAAATGAGAAACAGTCAATTAAGTTAAGTGAGAGAAAGTCAATAATTGAACAGCAATCAATAGAAGTAGACCAAGAAGAAGGCATCTCAAAATTCGAAAAAGTGGAAAAAGCCCAGGACCCGATGAGGTCAAACGAAATGTTAAAATACGGAGGCGACAACCTACGAAAAAAAAATTGACTCTCCTCCGAAACATCATAAGACCACGAAGAGTACCAAAAATCGGTAATATTTAGAAAGCGCGACAAAACAACCCGGATAATTTTCGTGGAATAACGCTTCTCAACAGCGTCCTCAAAGTCGTCTAGATGCTAGAGGAAATACGCGAAAGACAACAACGTTTTTCGCGGTAGGCAGAACAGAGAGGAAAATATTGGCATAAACGCGTAAACAGAATGGAACCCAACAGACTTGTGAAAATCGCAAGAAAACACAACGCTGTGGAACATGAAATTCACAGAATGGTTTGTTGCTGACTGGCGCAAAATTTACGCGAAGAAAACCGGCTATACAGTGACCCAAAAAAGTAAAAGCTGTTAAATTTGTGGATATCATTCCCTCAAACACTCTATCGATCGATCGATTTTAAACGACGAACAAATACACTTTGGCAGTCAAACATATCATGAAGCGGCACTTTAATAATGCATGAGAACGGGATGGCACCGGCTTATGATTCATAGGAGGAACTGAATGGCTAAAATCACAACCCTGCAGTCAATGTTTGAACACTTGATTTGTTTGGTTTGCTTAGATTGGAACTGCATTGAAACCGATACCGTTTCGTCGATGTTCCTGTTAATTTGTCCATGTGGAGCAGATGTTGGCAAATCGGAGTTTAGGAATGTTTCTTCTTTTCCCGTTCATTTTCGACTTTCTATTATTCAAATTATCGGCCAGCGACCCTTCTAAGCCCTAGTTGTTGGTTGCATTCTGCTCCCTTGAGTGCATCAGCATAGCGAAACGCTTATGCAATGCATGGGCGTAGCTAATGTTTGCCCTAATCGACTAGTCGGGGTTATTATGTAATTTAATTTGAAATTTACTTAATGGCTCAGAAGATTACTTTAACGATTTCATAACTGATGCACGTTTCGATTCACTATGTTAATCTAGGCGAGATGACGAATGGTTGGGTTTATGCAAATGAAATCGGCATTTTGCATGAGCTTTGCATGAGCTGAACAGCATTGATACGATCAAGCGGAAAGTTGGTACTTTTTGAAGCATTAGGATTTTAGGCTACTTGCGTGAGAACAATCAGGTCGCTACCTGCTTAGGTTCGGTTGGCACGATTTTTTGAATTTTTCTCCGCCCTTTTGGAAACTGTCCAATTTTGAGCTTCCATTCGGAAATTTCTGTGACTTTTATGCTGTGGTTTGAACTAAGTGGGAAAAAAATTGGAAGTCGCTAGCTGCTTTGCTTTAGTTCGCCGGATTTTTTGATCCCTTTTCCACTATTTTTCGGTAGCAATTTCAAATTTCCTGATCTTTTGCTCGATGTTGTCCCAATTTACATCGATGATACTTTGTTATTTAAGGAAGTGGCAGAAAAAAATATCTGCATGCTTTGGTGCAGTSGGCAGGATTTTTTGAAATATTGATCAAAGTTATAGCAATTTAGGAATGGCGTCAATTCGGGTTTTTTTTCCAAAATCAGCGTCAATATTGCTTGAATCCACAAAATATACACTCTGCAGTTTYAGCTATGTTGAARTGTGTAGCTGCGTTCGTTTAGTCKAAAGAATTTGTTGAATTAAAACCTGCATATTCTAAAACCTTCGGTTTTTGGGGCCTCTTTTMAATTTTTTTTGTAAAATCTGCCTACCTCTAAATGTTGTTCCGATTAGCTGTATTTATACGTTGGAATTTTAGTAACTGCCAGRAAAACAATGCAAGTCTCGATCTGCTTTGGTTCAGWCGGCAAAATTTTTTTGAATTTTTYATTGAAATYTGCGATTTTGCAGTTTWYGGCCTRAACTAATTGTTTGCCAAAATCAAKCTCTTAATCAAGATTATTCTAATTCGTAGAATTTATGGTTTGGGCTCTTTGCTCCTTGTAGAAGAAATTTGAAGTTTCTATAAGTTTTTGAAGAAGCAGTTGAATCTTGCCAATTTATGTGAATATATTTTTTTAAATCTGGCTGAAACTCAATGTTGCTCCAAATTGCAAGGTTTGTATCTTGAGGTTTTTGCTAACTGTCGAAAAAAATTCAAGTTTCTGCATGCTTTGCTGTAAACGGTGGGATTTTTTGAAACCTTGCCGCCAATTTGCTGCCACAATTCGGAATTTTCTGCGAAATCAGTCTACAGGTCTTGTAAAATGAAATTTTTAGCAACTTGGAGACGCAACAAAATCAACTCTTTATCGCCTTCGGCAGGATTTTTTCAAATTTCGTCAACTGTTACTTGACTTCCTRAAAAATCCTGAAAAAACTAATGTGCTCAAAACAATTTTTTAGGCGGYCTGTGTAGTGCTTGAATCATCCAACTGATTAGAATATACGACAACCAGTAGAACACTTTTTATTAAATAGAAAACAAGTAAAAACGCGCAGTTAAAAGGGCATTATTTCGCAACGATGTTAACGCAGTCCCACAAAGAAGATCCGAATTAAGAAAAAGGGATCAACGGGGGTGAATCATTCTGGCACAAAGAGATTCGGGGTGTAAAATGAGCTTTTGGTCAATTTTCGCTATCAGATGTACTAGTCCAGCTGGAAAATCTATACGATGATTAAATTTCCTGGCTTGAAACAGCAACTGCGTTCGAAACTATACGGAATTGAATGGACGTTGTGTCCTGATAAACCCGATTAAATAATAAACTAAAATTTTTATTTACTTTTATTCTCGCACAAATGACTTACTAGTAGATTAGACCAAAATTAGAGTAAACATTGGAGACTTAAATGGAATTTAACAAAGAAGAACTAGCAAATATTTCTTCATATCCTCCCAAAAAAATACAGTTTGAAACAAGATTTTACAAGTTTAGCCGACAGAGAATGTTCAGATATTGATGGCCCTAACAAATAAAGGTCATAGATCAAGTGGTGAGTTAAATAAGCGAATTGTAAGTCCAGACCGTCGATGAAGTCCATCAGTTTTCCGTTGAGTATATCGGCCCTCGTAATTCCTTGAGGAAACAAAGAGAACAACTGGGAGCTGCGTAGATTGAAAACGAGAGAAAAATGACCGCTGTCCATCGAGGCCGGAGGCGCCTCATTCCTTCAGCGAAACTTATCAAACTTTGATGACCGTGCCCGAGGCCCTTCTAACTACACTTTCTTGCTAAAAGAACAAATAACCGAAACGAAAGTTTTGCTCGCGATTTTCTCTATTCCCATTCGCCCTCTGCTCCAACTGGCTAGGAGTGAAGGTTTATTTCCTGGATATTACACCATGTAATGTAAAATACACACATTGACTGTGTTTTAGAACAAAATTGGACTATGAGTGGTCAAAGTGGGCAATTGGGAACGTCCTGAAGAGTTGGTTAAAAGGCGCATAATAAAAACGGTAGTGCATTATTAAAAAAGCATTAAAAAGGAAACTTGACAGGCGGCGCAAATGCCCGTAAATTCATTAAAATAAATGAAATTTAGAAGTTGGGAGTTTTGCCGACTAATATACTTTCCTCGTCAGAAGCAAAAATGCGGCCATAAATCGTTACAAAATCCAATTAGACATTATTCATTGCAACGAGACAAGAACCGTAATGAATAATATATATTTCCGACCCAACATCTGTGGCCGACTGCAAAAGGCCGAAGAAATAAAGGGATTGTCCTTTTATTTCTGGAATTTACTGCAGTTGCAGGCACGCATTTTTCCGCACGTCATTTTATTCTCCGGCTTTGTTTCTTTGCCTCTTTTTCACTGCAGGAATTCACTTCTCCTAAATTTTTCGTCTATTATCACGGAAAAACTGGAAAATGACCCAAGAATTTAAGGCCCTGTTTTTTTTATTGACTTTTTTTGATCAGGTGCCTCAAAATGACTCGAAATTGGGTAAAATGCGTTTAGCGTATAGTACAGAAAAATCAATGGCATTCAGTAGTACTTTTTCTTATAAAATTTGCATAAAAATGATCCAAGATCGAGTTGAATGTAAATATTCAAAAGGGGGAAAACGA
>NW_026018508.1:16233162-16235526 GCF_020466585.1 Dendroctonus ponderosae
ACGTTTTTAGTGCAACTGAACGCCATTGATTTTCCCACCATGGACACTTAATATTCAAGCAAATTTAACGGCAGAACACTAACATATTCATGTAATTTTTTTGGGGAATTTTATGGTTAATTCAATTGCTATTAACGGCAGAAATATAATATTAAAATCGACTATAATCAGAGCGAAAGCTTCCAAAAAAAATAGTAAAACCCCACTTTGGATAGTCTAAGGACTCTGGTTAGAATTTTGCAGCCAATACTTGGAAACTCGCTCTTTTGTGACGTGCAGACTAAATCCTCGGATCCACAAGCTCATATTCGGCAGTTCCGCTTGACCACCGGTCAGTTTCTCCCCAGTTTAACGACTCCCCTATGTTATTGCTTAATCTCTCAGCTTACGGACTAATAACACAACAGAATTGGACACGAAATATGTCATTAACAAATCTCCCATTTGCCGAGAAACTACCAATGCTTGCATTTATTCCTGCTATTATTAAAACTTTGGCATTTACTGTGATAGATTGTCCTTGTTCAGCGTTGTCATCGTGCAGCTAATGGGGATTAGTCACCTCTTGTATCGCTCGAAGAACACTCTTGTTTAGCTAACAGTGCCTTCTGCATCAAGCCAGGAAAATAGTCCACGAAACGAAAAAAAATACAATGGCTTCCTCCGTTTTATCGACCCGATATGAAATTTTCGTGGAAACTTTAGGCCCAGCCTCCCTGTCCTCGCTAAGTAGAAATTATGATTCTGGAGCGATATAAAACGTTCCACCCCCGATTCGTCTAATAATGATTAATGTTCCTGATCCAGAGCAGTCACGAAAAACCATCCATTTTGAATTACGCTTTAATGCTGACTCCCTTCCGGACTTTTTCCTCGGCAAAAGCAAAGTTTTATGTTTTATGCGGTCAGAATTTCGGAACATGCAGGAGGAAAAATGGAGTCGGTGCGTTCGTCGTTAATTGAGCGATGGCGCACCAAAGCCCGGTGATTAATGGTACGAATAAAAACTGCTTATTTTCATGATGGAAATCGACCTTTGAAAATCCCCTGCATTCATGCTCTGTATATTGGCCAGACGGCTAATGACTGCTTGGACTTATTGCGGAACAAACGTTGTCAAAGAGCGCAAACCTAATTGCACTGAAAGGAAGCATACCAGTTGATTTGCCAAAACCTTTAATTGCGTTTTCTATCTAATTTCCTTCTCAAACCAGCAAAAATTTATACGAAAAACCCAGCAATTAAAAAAGTGTACAGCACTACCCGTATGGCCCCGCTCACTGCAAAAGCCCGCAATATTCGAGTGAAGCATTTAAAAACGGCCCTTCGACTAAAAAGACAAATCAAGGAATCCACAAGGGCGGTATAACCGAAATGAGTTTAAAAATTGAGCGAATGGAACTGACATTCTGAGACTGCTTTGCTCTTGTACAAATCGGCTGTGTTCACTCCGGCATACACCATCTATTAATAAACTGATGATTCCGAGCTGTCTCTCCTGTTTCTGACAGGATTAATTTACCTTGGAAAAGGTCGGCTTTCATGAGACTTAATTTACCTGAAAGTGGAGTAACTCGGATTTTTGGGGATGTACTTTTTACCGGGGCGTTTAATACGAACGATGGTTGAGAATAAACTTGCCTCAATGTTGGTAGGGAGCATCTGATACGGATACCCAAATGCTAGCGGATTAATCGGACGTAAAACAGTTAAAAACTGCAAACCATCCCATTTATTCCATCTTTATTTGCCTATTTTGCCTCTCAGAAGAATATTAAGAGAGGCCGAATTTCCTCGCGTTCTTTGTTAAGGATTATTGTCGGCTTTTTTTTATTTAGTTTAAAAATGTCCATTTGCGGAAACACTAGGGACCGAAATTGAATTAGTTCAAAAAATCACTTCTATGTGAACTATTTCGAAAATTGTGAGAAACATCGATTAGAAGCAAGTGCACATTTTTTCTGTTTAAAAACTCTAGGAGAACGAGATATGGCCGAGAAAAGACAATATTTGAAACAGCAGAAACTGATTTAAACCTTTTATTGCTTGTTCAATTCTAAACAAAAAATTTATCGGGAGTTGTCTTAGAGCAACGTTCCACTTTCAGGTTAAAAAAAATAAAATCGTCACGAAGAATCCTCACACCAACATCAAATTTAATTAAAATTTGCAAACTATTGCCGATCGATCTAAATGAGTAGGTGGATTTTATTTCAAATTGTACATACTTTCCTGACTGTGTTTCAATTCCAAATCAAAATTAATTCCTGGGTTTCAGTCATTTATTGTCTCTATTTATCAATACGTTTCGGTGTTTTCCACCATCATCAGTTTTTCTAAAATAACAGATAGTTAAAAAAAAAA
>NW_026018508.1:16236381-16246915 GCF_020466585.1 Dendroctonus ponderosae
AAATTTTGTGAAACATTCATTTGCTAAGGTGTTTTTAGTTTTTTCTGCTATGTTGATATTATGTGGTTTGAATATATTTTTTATTTTTGTGCTAATTTCCGGAATATATGGTAATGATACATACTTGATATCACCTTCTCTTCTTTTATTTATGTTTTTCCATTTAGTTGAATTGTATATTTTATTTATCCTTTGCTTTATGATTGGTTCAAAAAATGACCTTGGATAGTTGTTTATTAACAATATATTTTTCATTTTTTCAAAAATTTTTGTTCTCTACTCCCAATGTGACAATTTAATGGATCTACCTGTAAGTGCCGTTATTACACTTCTTTTATATTTCATTGGAGCGTACGATTGATAATTCAGGTACCTACCAGACCATACCTCTTTTGTGTACCAATTTGTTTTGATTTCCCCGTTGTTATCATAATTAATTGTTAGGTCTAGAAAGCTTATAGAATTTCCTTTATCTTTTTCGAGAGTAAACTTTAGGGTGTCATAAAAGTGTTGCAATTGTGATGTATTTTGTTGTGTGATATGATGAAGCTGTGATTGTTTTTTAAATTAATGAAATTTTTTTTTAACTATCTGTTAATGTAGAAAAACTGATGATGGTGGAAAACACCGAAACGTATTTTAATTGATAAATAGAGACAATAAATGACTGAAACCCAGGAATTAATTTTGATTTATTTAAAATGTTAACACATGCAAATTATTCTAATTAATAAATTTTAATTTGAATTAATTTGTATTGAAATGTAAAGATTCCAAGACGTGCATTAATACGATTTAGGTGTATTTTTTTACTCGAAAATTAGCCGTTTTACGTACAAAACTCAAAAGAGCTTTTTTGTTTAGAATTGTACACGCAATGAAAAGGTGACATCATTTTTTTGATAAATCAGTGGTGCACCATTGTTTCTTCAAAAATAATGAATGCCTTGGCGCTACAGCCGCCACAAAAAATGTTTTATTCAATAGAAATATTGACATTAATGCAAAATATCGTTAAAACATCTCAACAGGTTTTATATTTACGTATAAATATGTAGGTTTTTCTTAAAAACTGTCTCGGTTCGGCACAACAAACGCAATAAAATTTAATCGGTGTAAAAATTTTCGCGCCTGAAAATTTAGGTACAACATCGACATAGATTAAAGTTAAAAACGTTTGCTGTATCGAGCCCTTTGGGCACGACACTGATTTTTCATGCAAAAATCATCCAAACTGATTCATTTCTCTGCTGTTGTTCTCCTACCAGGGCTCGAAAGGCTCGGCACAATATGAGGCTTTAACTGGTAACTAAAAGTTGTGCCGAACCCCCATACTAGAAAAAGGACGTTTTAGAACGTTTTATATCCTAAATTTAGTGTTTTCATGCCCGAGGGTTCGGCGCAACATTAAAGTTGTTGAACATTAAAGAGTTAAAGTTGAATGCGTTTGTACGTTGTACATTTGTACAAACTTCTTATGGACTTCATTGGAACTTTGCATCTTACAATAATGCCAACAATCCCCTTCTTGCACTGAAACAGCTGGAAATCTTAATTTATTTAAGAAAAACCACAAAACAATCAAGCACATCCTAAACCAACTCGTCCTCTATGTCTTCCTGAAGACTGTCCGAAGGCCGCGCGTAGATCTGCTCAAACAGCAGCTGCTTGTAATTCAGCTCCATCTGCTTGGTTTCTTCGATCCGCGTCTTAGCCGACTCCAACAGCATGCTGTAGACTTGCTCGTCCTTCTGGAAGCACGCATCAAAATGCTCCTTCCGCAGCTTGAACGTTCTGGTGGTTTCAATGGCGATGATGCTGGCGGTGCGTTTCTGATCGGGCATGATGATGGAGACTTCGCCAAAGTAGGCGCCATCATTCAGGTGGCAAATCTCCCTGCCTGAGGGCGTGAAAACGGCCACTGTGCCACGTTCAATGAAGTACATGCAGTCCCCATAAGTGGCCGATTGAATGATCATGTCGTTTGGAAGGTAAATTTCCGGAATGAGATGCGTGACTATCTGCTTTACGGTCCTGGCGGGGATTTGCGAAAATATCGAGACTTGCTTGATGAGGGATTTGCGCAGGAAAACGTCAATCTCCCTCTTGAGGTTGTCCGACAGCACTGTCCGGATGAACACCTCATTGAAGAAAACATTCCGATATTTGTACCTGTAGTAGGAAATCAGCCTCTTCTTCAGGTCCAGAGGCAACTGTTTGGCCAACATGTACTCCTTTAGCTCAGTCATCACCTCTTCGAACTTAACCCGCAGAACCCGCTGGGACATATAGGTGTAGAGCAGAACAATCCAAATGACCGCGATGAGCAGCTTCCCCACTATGTAGTTGATGAAGCAAAAGCTCAACTCCTCAGGGAGCGAGTGGTCCCTCAAATAAGGAATGTCAATGAGAAAGGTGTATTGGGCGCTTTTAAAAAACGTTATCACATATTGCCTGCTCGGGGGCAAAGACAGCAAATAGCCAGTAACGTAAGACCTATTCAAAGGGGCCAAAGTGAGCGTGAGTCTGTAGCGAGGAATCCCTACGTGGAAGCAAGTCATCACGTGCATAATCAGGGCGACAATGAAGAAAAACCCGAAAAGAAAAGTTTTGGTGTTGGACTTAATCCTGAAGAATCTGGCTGTGGGCTGGAGCAGTCGAATAAAAGTGGTGATCCTCCGCAGCTTCAGCAGGGTCAAACTAAGAATAATGACAAACACCAAAGGACTGGAGTTCCATGTGAGAACGCGCGGGATGGAAGAAAACAAGTCGCAGAAGAAAAGCCCATTGGTCAAATACCGCAGCGAAATCTTGCTCTTGTCCAGCTCAACATATCTCAATCTTTGCACAGTGTAACCGATGAAGAACTGAAGGAAAATGTTCAATAGCGACAAAACATCCACCACCACTGTAGTGATGGTGATGCCACTACGGCTCGAGAACGGGTTGGTGATGTTGATGCGGATAAAAGCGAAATCGTAGGTCTTGAAGAAGAGCAACATGCCATAGAAGAAGAAGCACCAGACCTCGTAGATCTGGTTGAACTTACTCAGTGGGTGCACCGTGTACTTGAAGTTGTCGAAATGCCGCTTTTTCTCCTGCAGAACTGCCACCTCGCTTTTGAAGTACTCCATGGTGTTTGGGTGCGTGGCGCTCACCAGCAGCAGATGGTGGAACCTCAGCTTGGTTCTCTCCCAGTTCGAGATGTTTTCTGGAATGGGCGGATATTCCAGATCGAGGGTGGGCAAAGTTTGATGCAGTCGAATGCTACTGTCTCTGGAGTACATTTTTCGTAAACTGGCAGTTAGTATTGACTTATTGCTGTGGAAACACGTAGCTAAGGCAGCAGCATCAAGGCAAATCCACTTAGTCTATGGAAAAAAATTAAGTCTACTGACTTTCTGACTGATTTCTAGCTGTTTCGTGTACACAACATAACTTTATGAATGAATTTACACCTTTTATCGTAACCACCCGAAGTAAGAGAGCTTCGAGTTGGTTCAACTGCTGAAAAATAAGCAGCAATAAAAGCGATGAAAGTTCTGAAAAAGCGAATTTTAAATAATCCAGCATCCCATCAAAACGCCAAAGTTGCCCGGCCATATGGGGGTTTTTGCAACGTTCGAAATAAAAACGGGATATTATCGCAGTAAATATCACTTTATTGGGTGATAAATTTCGTTCGTCAGCCATCTCATAAAATATGGATCGGATCCATTTTGCAGGAAATGGAAAAACATAAAACATGTTTTCGTACAAATATAATTTGGGCCTGGGAAGATTTATAACTGGCCAGTTTTACAATCGACGTTAACATTTAACGAGCTCCAGGGCCCTGCTTCGATGTCAAACTTGGGGAAAATCTAATTCTGACCGGAACTTTGTGAATTATTTAGCGGACTTTTTTGCAGGAAAAAAGCCAGTAGAAGGAACCGGGTAGGGCGGTCCCAATAGAATCGAATGGATGCATTGCGATAGCAGACATGCACAGAAGGATTGAGAAGTTTTCGGTCACGAGACTGCAAATATTCCAGTCAATGTTGTAGGCGATTAAACGCGTATATTCTGAGAAGATTTTCAGTAAAGCGGATGGCCGGTTCAGCCCTACTCGATGCCACTCGAGCAACTTCTTCGTGTCAATTGAGAGCCAGAAGCTATGAAGCAGTCTATTCATGAATATTCAGCAGGCAATTCAATATTGCCCACATAATGACCGGTCCATGTCTGATCGGTGCAGATCGAGCTTAATCCGATGCTGATTATGCCGCCCTCGAGGCCGAGAAATAACCCACCGGACCTCCGACGAAGACCTTTGTATCGGCATCGTTCGGGAAGTAATTGAGATTTTTATATTAAAGAAGTTTTCTCATTACGGAATCGCGAAACATGCACTTACGTGGAATTGCTAATGTTCCAACTCACACCAGACGCGCTCTATCAATAACGAGATGGTGACGATCCTTTCGGATTCATTCAATGGTCTGTAGATGCGAAAAGATCCAGGATTCGATCTGTACAAGGAGGTGTTCAAATATTAGCTTTTCATCCATCTTCTAGACTCTCAAATTTTTGTGTAACTTTATTATTTCCTTTAAATTCGCGTTTTAATTAACATTCGATTAGTGATGCATTTTGTTTTCCGTTTTTGACACTGTTTTTGTATTAAGATTTTATGAATTTCATCTGAACTAAGAATGAAATTCTGACCTCTATACCCGTCACATAATTTTCTGGTTCATATGAATAGCAATTCTAAATAATTCTGTTTACTGCAAAGCCATTTGTGACCAAGAAATTAAGTAAGGAATTTTTAATTCAAAATTAATAAATTGAGCCGAAAAAAATATAGATACAGAAATTTTATAAGAGTGGAAAGATGTTTTGAAAAATAACCAAATTTTTCATCGTAAATTTGCATAATTTTGACGCTCCTTAGGTCGAAAGTAGCCAAAAACTCGCATTTAAAATTTTTACTTTTTTGTCCAAAATTTCATGGGCAAGCGATTTTCAATTTAAAACGACTAAATAGAGCCAAAAAAAGGTGATGCTTAAAATGCAGGGTGTTTGAAAAATGTTTGTACAAAATCCTACTTCTTCCTAAGTGTGAAGAAAAGTGAAGGAAGGTGAGTGGAAAAATGTTTTCGAAAAAAACCAAATTTCTCAAATGCTCCAAATTCAGTAAATTTGCATAATTTGGATGCTCTTTAGGTCGCAAGCAGCCAAACACTCGCATGTGAAATACTTTCTTTTTTGCCCAAAATTTCATAGGAAGGAATGGATTTTCAATTTAAAATTACTAGAGCCGAAAAAATATCACCTTAAAATACAGGGTGTTTGTGACATGTTTGTACGAAATTCTACTATAGAAATTTGATAAGAGTAGAAAAATGATTTCGATAAAATCAAATTTCTCCAATCAAATGCTCCAAATAACGTAAATTTGCATAATTTGGAAGCTCCTTAGGTCAAAATCAGCCAAAAACTTGCTTGAAAAACTTTTCAAGTCGTCAAAAATTTTATAAATTTTTTTTGTAGTCAAAAATTTCATAAAATAAAAAATAAAATTTTTCAAAATGATCTAAACACCGAAAATTTGCGTAATTCGGAGGATCCTAAGATCGAAAGCAGCCAAAAACTCGCATTTGAATCTTTTTTGCGAAAATTTTAACGGTTGGTGGTAGATTTTTTCGAATAAAAACATATTTTACACGATTTTAAAAATTGAGACAGGAAAAATTGATCACCAATTTTCGGAATTCGGAAGATTCTAAGATCTAAAGCAGCCAAAAACAAGCATTCGAATTTTTTTGCGAAAATTTTACCAGTTGGTGGTACCTAGATGTTTTTGAAAAAAAAAAACCATATTTTTCGCGATTTTATAAATTGAAACAGGAAAAATTGGAGGTAATTTTTTCCCTGATTTCGCCAAAATTTTGCTTCCTTTCAACATGCATGCTTTTAACTAAAATTGGAAAGTTTTCGAAGTAAACTAAAGTTGGGGAAAAACTGTCTACTTTTTTGGCACGACTTTTCCAAAATCACTAAATTTGTTTATTAAAATGGCAGTGAAAACCCACAGCTTTTTATTCAGTCTTAACTCTTGCAAGATATCTTTTATTCATCAATACAATTTTCCATTTTCAGCAACCCATTTTGCATGTATTCTTAGTACTAATTAACTCTTAACAGTCAAAAATAAAGACTTGAGCCTTTAATTTGCTTGATAATTTGTGGCAATTTATACCTAATGTATAACCAAATTTCTCAAATACTCCAAACACCGTAAATTTGCATAATTTTGAAGCTCCTTAGGTGGAAAGTAGCCAAAAACTCGCATTTGAATTTTATTCTTTTTTGTCCAAAATTTCATGGGCAAGCGATTTTCAATTTAAAACGACTAAATAGAGCCGAAAACATCACCTTAAAATGCAGGGTGTTTGTAAAATGTTTGTACAAAATCCTGCTATACAAATTTCATAAGAGTGGAAAAATGTTTTCAAAAAAAATCAAATTTTTCAAATGCTCCAAATACAGTAAATTTGCATAATTTGGAAGCTCTTTAGGTCGCAAGCAGCCAAACACTCGCATGTGAAATACTTTTTTTTTGCCCAAAATTTCATAAGAAGGAAGGGATTTTCAATTTAAAATTACTAAAGAGCCGAAAAATATCACCTTAAAATACAGGGTGTGTGTGACATGTTTGTACGAAATTCTACTATAGAAATTTCATAAGAGTAGAAAAATGATTTCGAAAAAATCAAATTTCTCAAATGCTCCAAATACTCGCAAATACGAAATCAGCCAAAAACTCGCTTAAAAAACTTTTCAAGTCTCTATACTGAATTCTATACCCTTCATATAATTTTCTGGTTCATATGAATAACAATTCTAAATAATTCTGTTTACTGCAAAGCCATTTGTGACCATCAAATTACGTAAGGGATTTTCAATTTAAAATTAATAAATTGAGCCGAAAAAATATAGAAACAGAAATTTTATAAGAGTGGAAAGATGCTTTGGAAAATAACCAAATTTCTCAAATACTCCAAACACCGAAAATTTGCGTAATTCGGAAGATCCTAAGATCGAAAGCAGGCAAAAACTCGCATTTGAATTTTTTTTGCGAATATTTTATTGGTCGGTGGTAGATTTTTTCGAATAAAAACATATTTTACTTTTTAAAATTTTAAAAAGTGAAACAGTGATTTTAAAAATTGAGACAGGAAAAATTGATCACCAATTTTCGGAATTCGGAAGATCCTAAGATCTAAAGCAGCCAAAAACTCGCATTCGAATTTTTTTTGCGAAAATTTTACCAGTTGCTGGTACCTAGATGTTTTTGAAAAAAAACCATATTTTTCGCGATTTTAAAAATTGAAACTGATTTCGCCAAAATTTTGCTTCCTTTCAACATGTATGCATTTAACTAAAATTGGAAAGTTTTCGAAGTAAAAAATGGCAGTGAAAACCCACAGCTTTTTATTCAGTCTTAACTCTTGCAAGAAATCTTATTTTATTCATCAATACAATTTTCCATTTTCAGTAACCCATTTTGCAGGTATTCTTAGTGCTAATTAACTCTTAGCAGTCAAAAATAACGACTTGAGCCTTTAATTTGCTTGATAATTTGTGGCAATTTATACCTAATGTACAATTCGAGCACTGTAGAAATCGAACATCCCCACTAACACACAACGTCTTTCTTCGGTGCCTTCGGTGTTTCAAATGCTAAGATTTGATAACGATTTGTTAAAAACTGGGCCAAAGATGCGCCACTGCTTTATATTTAAACACCGTCGGTATTTCTCGGTGCAACGGGGATGGACAGTGGGTGGAAAACCGTCCGTTCTTTGCCGGACGATTTTCTCCTGGGGAAAGCGATGCGTGTGTGAGCTACCAAGTATTCGCTCAAAGATGATATTGATTTTCAAGTTGTATGTTGGGCGAGATGCTGCTCCGTGGCTATTAAGGCCGCAAATGGACAATGCACAGCATGCTCCCTCGGACTTCTTGTTTCAGACGTTGACGGTGCACATTTTTCAGCGACTTTTCGCCTTTGGAAACTTCCCGGAATGTCTTGACTAAACACGGAGCCAATTTATCATGAACAATCAGTTTTCTCTGTTTTCCATTGTTAACCACAGTCCAAGAGCATTCGCAGCCAATATTTGAAGACGTTCGCGAGCATTCGTGCAGTCGCTGATTACACCAAATCAAACCACATGCGCTCTTGAAAGGTTCCGAAACATTGCAAAGATAAGATGGTTCAAGCGACAAGTTTAGAACGTTTGAATGGAGATTTCAGTATTTGGAGAACTTCGTAAAACCGAATACACCAAGTTGGGGAAGGTAGTAATATTTAGGGCGTGGGGGGAGTCGGGGCGCCACCTCCAATAGCCCTTGCAGGTGGGGCCACGCTATTGTATATCTCTCCTGCCTCTGTACTCGGAAGAAAAGCACTTTCATAAATCTGGCCCGAGATGTATGTGCTCACAATTTCCGGGATCCGGCCATTAAGCTACGGAGCGAAAGCGGCGCAGCTTCACTGTTAGGTTTGCCGTTTTTCTTTTATTCTATTTGCTGTTTGATTTCCTTTATAATATAAACTGACTCTTTAATTCCATTCAATCCATATCGTTGCCAACGAAGACAAACACTCGGCTGTTTGGAAGGTTGGATGATGTTTAACAATTTTTGCTTTACCACGGATTTTAGTGTGGAACACTGTCCTTTTGGTTCTGATATGATTGGTATGTATCTCTTCGCAGTTTTTCAGGTTTTAGCAAAAGAAAATGGTAAGCGGAATATTTCGCGACACACGTTTATCACCATTGAGTCACTTTCTGCCGAAATGAGCTAAGATTCTGAACACTTTTAAAACTGTGTTTGTTTCTCGCAGAACATGCTGGATATTAAATAAGAATATGAACTGACTATTAAGTAGAACAGTTTTTTTGCATAAATAAGCTAAAGTTTATGCATATTTTTCATCGACTTTGACCGAACTTAAACATTTTGCAAAATCAGGCGTAAAGTTCAATAAGGAGACAAATTGATGATTGGAACTAACATTTTTGGCAAAATATAAAAATCCGGTCCTGAAATTGTGAAGCTTCTATTAGTATTCCGCTTTCGCCGGGTGAATTAAAACTTTTGTAACATTAAAATCCGTCATTTCCATGAATGATTGAGTATTTTCGGGCGACACAAAGTAAACTCGGCGAAAATAAATTCGTTTTTAGACGCTGCGAGATTACTCGTGATTTTGCATTTTGGCCGGGGTAAAATTAATTTCGGAATTGGAAATGTAATCAGCAGAGATGAGATGTAAATATTTTAATTCGCGAATGCTGAACGATCGCGTGTAAAAGCCGGATCTTATTGTTGTTCGGTCGGGGGCGAATGGAGCGGCAGCGCAAGGAAAAACTAATCGATATGCAAATGGGGACAATAACTCGTAAATTTAATAACTCCTGCAGCCAATAAATGTCGCTCAAGGAATGAAAATTAAAACGCATTTGCCAATAAGTTCTCGGAGGATTTTTCGCTGCTCCGACACGCCGCTAAATCTCCACCGGCAAGACGTTTTTTCCGTTATAGTCGTTCCATAAATTTTACTTGTCGTTTTTGATTTTTCTTCTACTCGAATCGCTTCACAAAATGGCTGCCCAGCAAAAGAAATTTGCGGTTTAATTTACATTTCAATCCTTAACTACGTTTATGATGAGAATTTGCCCACTGCGTTTGGGGACTAATGGAAAGACTTTTAACCAGGCGCGTGCACTGGAAAAACACTAAAATCCACCAATGAAGAAATAGATAATCAAGTATAGTTTGGCTCAAGCCATTGCTGATAACTGAAGCATTTGTTATTAGTATTGCTTGACGTAAGTGCAGAAATTTTATGTTTCTCTGTAAAACAGCAATTCACTTTTTGCAAAAGTTTGGTTAAATTTAAGTTTTCGTTATTAATTTGCCTCAATTATGCAGTTTTTGGCGTTCTTTTTATGGTGGTAAACCTGCAGTCAAATTATGAAGAAAATTGACGACAAAAATATGGATCTCGTACAAGATCTAAGCCTAAGACTTGTGTGAGTCGATTTTCCAACTCGAAAAAAACAAGCAAATCTAAAACTTTTTAGAGAAAACTGCCAACATTTCCCTATCGATAGTTCACTTTCTAAAAGGGTAATTTAGTTCTCTCTGGAACGATGTAAAAATTAACGTTCTTGCTCATTTTGCGTCCGAGAATCGAGCAAAAACGGGACGGAAAACATGAAATTTTGGAAAAATCTTGCAGGTAAGTGTCTGATATTCAATTTTCGCTTTCTGGGTCTTCTACTATATGACATATAAATATGAGCCAAATGAAGCGTTCTGCAGAGCGAATATTGCTTAAGCATCATTAGTACCCGAAAATAGCATGCAAACTTGGAAAAATTTACAGAAAGTGCGAATAGTCGCCAACGAATCAAGTCAATAATTTTAATATTCTTCCGTACTTCAGCAAATTTTAACAATTTAAAGAAAAGCG
>NW_026018508.1:16247914-16258235 GCF_020466585.1 Dendroctonus ponderosae
GTGGTTACAAGCCAAACATATATGGGGTTAATAACAACCTGGATAGGAGAACCCAGCCAGAAATTTATCTGGAAAAAATGCTCATGTTCCTACTTCAAGGGGAATGAGAAACATTGTAGTTTTTGTGACCATCATGCTTTGAATGGGGTGAGAAAGTGTTAAAATGCTTTACCTGAAGAAGGGTTGGCTGTAGAGGCAGAAAATCATACTTGCTCACTTGTAGGCTATCAAATTACTCTTTTCGATCCAGCTTCAATTTCTTTCAAAGCTTAGCAAAACAATGTCGCAATACCAAATGTGAAAATAGGAATTACACCAATTGTTACTCGTTAAGTGTCGGTTATTCTTTGACCCCCATGGGGCAAGTAGACTGTTGAATGCGCGAATGGGTGACTGAAAAGTTTTCTTGCTGAATAAGCGAAATGAGCGGCGAACGCAACACAAAAAAGGCTCCATATTCTGGAAAATTTTCAATGGAAAAAATCAGTTTTTTCGACAAGAAACACACTCAAAAGAGCGTTCGGTCCAGCGCTGAATCCGTCAAGCTGGCAAATTGAAAGGGCTGGCGATGCGTCGGGACGGCGGGGACGCGGCGTCGTGCCCTCGCAAGTAAATATCGCTCCTTCCTATAATGAGGTCCGGTGCTGTCCGGCAGAGTGCGCGGGCATCGCATTTCGCGACTTCAGACCCGCACATACACACAAAAATTCGATATTAATATCGGATGAGAGTAGTTGAAGTAGGGCGGAGAGAAACATCTCCGCATTGCGCCAAGCAGGCCAATGGCGGCGTGGATGAGGAGCCTCCGGCTATGATTATGACAGATTTATGGAAGTAATAAACTGGGGCCTGCTCATTGGCCGGGTCCCCCCTAACTTGGGGAACGCGATATTCATATTTTCGCTTATAATCTCCGGATCGTGTCTGCTGCTCCGCCTTGGGCGCTCGATTAGCCGCATCGCCACCTCGCCTTGGTTCTTGGACTCTTTATGCATGGAAGTGTCCGAACATTTGAACCGTTCACAATCGAGATATTGGCTCAACCGGAAATTAGCAGTCGCTTCAATTTTGCTCAATCATTCGAGAGATGAAGAGTTGCGATGGAAATTAGTAGTAAACTCTAATTCGAATGAATCATTCGAGTGATTGTATTGGTAGCGATGTCTCAGTTTTTAGTGGGAGAGTAACCGAAGCAGAGGACAATTATTGCGTCACTGACAATAGGCTCAATAGTAAAATTTTTAACACTTTACTGAGCTTATCGGCCCTTAAGTTGCGTGCTTTGCGACGTTGCTAAGTATGTTACATTATCCCCAAAACAGTTTTCCTGAAGATTCATCAGGAATTGTCTTGTTGAAAATGTGAAAGGTATGTATAGAGTTATAAAGAAATCCTTGGCTATTGGCAGCATTTGCTACAAAGTCATGCTCTCAGCGCTGTGAAAAATCCCTAGTTTAATTGGGTTCTTCAGGAATATTTCCACAAATCAATATTGGCATTGATATTCGCGGGCATTTAAGGAAAACAGCGTTGTTCTCGATTTTCACGATTCACCCTTACACAAGGGATGTTTCATGTTTGCTCAATGTTGATGTAGTTGAGATCGATTTCATCTGAGCAGCTACAAACGGCAATGCATTAGACAGAAAAAGTGTAATTTTCGTCCAGCTTCGCCGGGCCAATAAATAAAATAAATCCGAGAAACTCCTTTCTCTGTGATGTAGGAAATAAGAAAATAGTAATAGAGTAAAGTTGTCGAAAGCACTTAACGTAGTCCTGTGTGAGCACCTCCTCGTGCGACCTCTGGGGATCCGACAAAGCAGAGAAAAATGGACCGCTTTAGATGGTTTTAGAAGTCCAGTCAAAGGAATTGTCCGAGATGGACTCGGGGATAAGATGTTGATATTGCATTTCTCATTCTTTTTAATGCAACAGGAGAATGTCTATTGCCGGGTCGGACTCCGCCCCCGATGGGCCCGAATCAATACGAAATGTTTGTTTTATCTTTCGCTTTTCCCCTTTATTCACCGATAAATTGAAAATCTCAAGAATCTTCCTCTACCTGCCCGATATCGAGCTGTCCTATTGAACAATCATGGGGATTTCATCCCGCAAAACCTACTCCCAAATGGCAGAAATTAAGTTCTTTACCGATTTGGCTTTTTCGGGACGCAACAAACACTCATACCTACATAATGAATCGGCGAAATGAAAGAGCATCTGAATTTATTTCCGCTATAACTTCCGGTTGAATATTTAACGAGGATGCCAGTGTCGCGTCATGTCCGTCTTAAATTCCTTTAAAATTTAACACCCTACGACACGGTTAATTTGACGGCGAGCGGACATTTACTAATGAGCATAATCGCGTATTTAATCAGACAACGGCCGGCTTTAGTATTGCCATTAGTTTTTATTGCAGCGCAACAAGGTAAAGGTCTAAATTTTCAAAAGGTTCCGGGATGGACCAGGAGCGTCCCAAACTCCAACAGTTTCCATTAACGAAATTTTCGCTTCAACTCCTTTGGGTTAGTAGACTGCGACTGCAAGCTCAGATTTTTGCCAATGATCGGCAACCATGCATAGGAAAGTTTCGAACGTTCGAATAGTTCGAAATAGCACGGAAGCAGAAATCATTTTTTGCGCAAAGGCTTTGAATGATTTTTAGAAAAATTTTACAAATTTGAAGCCTAAAAATGTTCAAAATCAACAAAGTTGCTTAGTGCATCAACTCAAAAAAAAACGAGAGCTAGAAAATGATAAGCTATGTTGCCAAATTGTCGACAAAGTGGTAGGCAATGTTTTTAGTATTATCAGGTATAATTTATGCAATTCTCAGTTGAGTAGCGATCTGAGGATCAATGAAAAAGATGAAATTTTGGCATAAGTAAGTAAGTGTCTGATATGCAAATTTCACTCTCTAGGTCAAAACTACTCGAATTTCCCCACTCATGCTGTTATGACTGAATTCCAAAAACGATTTCTGTGGCTCTAATGGTTCTCGAGGAACTTCGAAAAAAGCAGCGACTTGTTTGAGTCGATTTTGCAACTCAAAAAAACACACAAATCTAAAACTTACCTCTGAAAATGAAGACTTTTTTGAGAAAACTGCCAACATTTCCTTATCGATGGTTCACTTTTCAAAAAGGCCATTTAGTTTTCTCTGGAATGATGTAAAAGTGAGCGTTTTTGCTCATTTTGCTTCCGAGAAATTAGCAAAAACGGACGGAAAACATGAAATTTTAGCATAATCTTGCACCTAAGTGTGTGATATTCAAATTTCACTTTAAAACTGCTCGAATTTCCCCACTTATGCTGTTACGGCTGAATTGAATTTTAAATTCTCTATCCAACGATGCCAAAACGATTTCTGTGGCTCAAATGGTTCTTGAGGAACTTCGAAAAAAGCAGCGACTTGTTTGAGTCGATTTTGCAACTCAAAACTAAGCAAATCTAAAACTTCCTAAAATCAAGACTTTTTTGAGAAAACTTCCAACATTTCCTTATCGATGGTTTACTTTGTAAAAAGGTTATTTAGTTTTGTCTGGAATGATGCAAAAATGAGCGTTCTTGCTCATTTTGCTTACGAGAAATAAGCAAAAACGGGACGGAAAACATGAAATTTTGGCATAATCTTACACCTTAGTGCCTGATATTCAAATTTCACTTTCTGGGTCAAAACTATTCGAATTTCCCCACTCATGCTGTTATGACTGAATTGAATTTTTAATTCTCTCTCCAACGATGACAAAACGAATTCTGTGGCCCAAATGGTTCTTGAGAAACTTCGAAAAAAGCAGCGACTTGTTTGAGTCGATTTTGCAACTCAAAACTAAGCAAATCTAAAACTTCTTGAAATCAAGACTTTTTGAGAAAACTGCAAACATTTTCTTATCGRTGGTCTACTTTCTAAAAAAGCCATTKACTGCTCTCTGGAATGAKGTRAAAATCAGCGGTCTWGCTCATTTTGCTTCCGAGAAATGAGCAAAAACGGGASGGAAAACMTGMAATTTTSGCATAATCTTACACCTTAGTGCCTGATATTCAAATTTCACTTTCCGGGTCAAAACTATTCKAATTTTCCCACTCATGCTGTTATGACTGAATTGAATTTTCAATTCTCTMTCCAACRATGCCAAAACGAATTCTGTGGCYCRAATGGTTCTTGARAAACTTTGAACAAAACAGCGACTTGTTTGAGTCGATTTTGCAACTCAAAAAAAACACGCAAATCTAAAACTTCTTGAAATCAAGACTTTTTTGCGAAAACTGCCAACATTTCCTTATCGATGGTTTACTTTCTAAAAAAGTAATTTAGTTCTCTCTGGAATGATGTAAACATGAGCGTTCGTGCTCATTTTGCTTCCAAGAAATGAGCAAAAACGGGACGGAAAACATGAAATTTTTCCTCTTGAATTGAAGAATTTGCTCACTCCTGCACACCAAACGGCCAAAGGCCGCAACCTGTTTTCGTTCGGAAGATTCGCTGCAGGATTTGAGTGAGTGGCCGCCACTGGCGATTTCCCGTCTCGCTCCCGAGCGCCAAATTCATTTTCTCATTTTATCTCCTGATGAACAATAGCCCAGAATCTGTTATAGTTGCTTTGTTGGCACTCCGGTGGTAGACCTGAGTATTGATCAGAAGCTCCCCTTTTGCGCGCCCCGTGCCCCCGCCGCCCCCCGGGGGCCGCTGACCACCGCCGGCCGCCGACCGACCGCCACACTATGACAAATGCTCGCCCCCAATCGATTTATAACTACTATTGACAAGCCCACTAGCGAACTTTCGAATTATGCCCCAGCATCTTCTTTCTGCCGGTTAATTGGGCTGCGGAAGGGTTTTTCGGTTGGGAAATTCAAAAAAAACATCCCTAATGCCACGCTGTTTAGATTCCTCGGCCGCTCATCAGGTGTCTTGGCTAACGCACTTCGGTCAAGCACAACCATTGGCGTCCACTTGGGGGTCGTTTTATTCATGATTGTTTCTGTCGCTCTTTTGCCTACATTTTCCTTTCAGTTGTCGAAGCCGCCAGACAATTTTTTTAACAAAGTTTAAAAGTAGCAACCTTGCAAAAGCTTTTCATTTTACTCTGCTGATTTCCATAAACCCTGCACAGGGTGTTGTTTGTGGACTTTCCAAAATATAATGTACTTTTCCGGGTTCTGCACACCGCAATTGCGGGCAGGAATGTAAAGATGAAACGCCAACAAACAGTGGATGAAAAGCCAAAAGGGAAAACTGGCGACTGCATAAAAATGAGTCTCCACTTCGTCATTAAAGAGGCAGCTTCTCAGATTTTACCACAAATTAACTTCTGATACTGTTCTCGGCGGGGATATAAAAAGCCCGAGTAATTCCATTTTCAGCTGCAGACCTCGAATACATTTAAATGGAAATGTGAGGATATTGCCGAAGACATACCGTTTCCACTTCTGGAATTAAAACTTTGTTACATTTACATTCATCATCTTGGTCAGGACCGGATTTGCGCGTATTTCTACAAGCAGATTTGCGAAATCTCGATGGAAAATGACCACGGATCGTACTAAATGGGCCTGCTGGTTGCCCAGATTTGTATCCTATAGCGTTTTGTTTGAAGTGAAGTTGAAGTTTGCTTCAAATGGGCAACATTTTCTACATTTTTGCCGGATTTTTCGAATTTAGTTGTTTAGACAATTTCGTCGTTGATGGATTAATGACTAGATTGGAAAGAAAATATGGATAACAACAGGGACCAATGCAGGACCAAACTCTGGTTTATGTCAGAAAATGCCTCATTTGGGGTTTTTTCATGGTCCTATATATTTTTATGGTTTTGTGATCTTTTCACCGTTGATTGCCTACACGTTTTATTTGACAAATTGAAAGCGTTCAGGGTGGCGTAATTCCGCGGTTAATTTGGAAACTTTATGGTTTTTTCACTTTTTTGTCGAGCCATTTGAAAAAGTTTTTCTCCTAATAACTCAATAACGGTTTCACTGGCGATGAAACTCCAAATGAGAAGAGAGTTTACAAACTGAAGGTGGCATACACCAGACGTTTTTTCGTGTTTTTTGTCCCGTTTTTGCTCATTTCTGGGAAGCAAAATGAACAAGAAGGGTAATTTTTTACACCATTCCAGAGAGAACTAAATAGCTTTTTTAGAAAGTGAATCATCGATAAGGAAATGCGTGCTTCTTTTTGAGCTGCAAAATCAAACAAACATGATGCTGCTTTTTTTATAGTTTCTCAAAAACGATTTGAGCCTCAGAATTCGTTTTGGCATCGTTGGATAGAAAATTGAAAATGCGATTCAGGCATAACAACATGAGTTAATAAATTTTAGTACTTTTGACCCAGAAAGCGAAATTTGAATATCAGACACTTAGGTGAAAGATTATACCAAAATTTCATGTTTTTTGTCCCGTTTTTGCTCATTTTTCGGAAGAAAAATCAGCAAAAACGTTAATTTTTACATCGTTCCAGAGATAACTAAATCTCCTTTTTAGAAAGCGAACCATCGATAAGGAAATGTTGACAGTTTTCTCAAAAAATGCTTGAATTCAAGAAGTTTTAGATTTGCGTGCTTCTTTTTGAGCTGCAAAATCGACTGAAACATGATGCTGCTTTTTTATAGTTTCTCAAAAACGATTTGAGCCACAAAATTCGTTTTGGTATCGATGGATAGAGAATTGAAAATGCGATTCAGGCATAACAACATGAGTTAATAAATTCTAGTACTTTTGACCCAGAAAGCGAAATTTGAATATCAGACACTTAGGTGCAAGATTATGCCAAAATTTCATGTTTTTGTCCCGTTTTTGCTCATTTTTCGGAAGAAAAATCAGCAAAAACGTTAATTTTTACATCGTTCCAGAGATAACTAATTCTCCTTTTTAGAAAGCAAACTATCGATAAGGAAATGTTGACAGCTTTATCAATAAATTCTTGATTTGAAGAAGTTTTAGATTTGCGTGCTTCTTTTTGAGCTGCAAAATCGACTCAAACATGATGCTGCTTTTTTATAGTTTCTCAAAAACGATTTGAGCCACATAATTCATTTTGGTATCGTTGGATAGAGAATTGAAAATTCCATTGAGTCATAACAAAATAAGTGAGTAAGGTCGAGTAGTTTTGACCCAAAAAGCGAAATTTGAATATAAGATACTTAGGTGTAAGATTATGCCAAAATTCCATGTTTTCCGTCCCATTTTCGCTCATTTCTCGGAGACAAAATGAGCAAGAACGCTCAGTTGTACATCATTCTAGACAAAAATAAATGGCCTTCTGAGAAAGTGAACCATGGATGGGGAAATGTTGGCAGTTTTCTCAAAAAATGCTTGAATTCAAAAAGTTTTAGATTTGCGTGCTTCTTTTTGAGCTGCAAAATCGACTCAAACATGATGCTGCTTTTTTTATAGTTTCTCAAAAACGATTTAAGCCACAGAATTCGTTTTGGTATCGTTGGATAGAGAATTGAAAATACGATTCAGGCATAACAACATGAGTTAATAAATTCTAGTACTTTTGACCCAGAAAGCGAAATTTGAATATCAGACACTTAGGTGTAAGATTATGCCAAAATTTCAAGTTTTTTGTCGCGTTTTTGCTCATTTCTCGGAAGAAACATCAGCAAGAGCGTTAATTTTTACATCATTCGAGAGACAACTAAATCTCCTTTTTAGAAAGTCAACCATCGATAAGGAAATGTTGACAGTTTTATCAATAAAGTCTTCATTTCAAGAAGTTTGTTTCAAGAAGTTAGATTTGCGTGTTTTTCTTTATTTACGAGTTCGAGCTTTTTTCCACAAAAAACACCGATAAATTACTTCTGGGACTCACTATATGTGGGGGCCTTTAAGATGCAAATCCTCAACTAGTTGTTGAAGTAAACCGCAGCCGCCAGTACCGCATATGGCCGGGTCCTTTCCGATCATAAACAGGAGAGCGGGCGTCATTAAGCGTCGAATTCACTTTAGAACTCCAGTTATCCAGATATTGGATTGAAATAGGATGGGCCAGTCGTCATTTGCCTTTCCGACGTCAAAGACGATGGCGGTTATTTCCTTTCGACCGGAACTAAAGACGATCTTACGGGCCTGTCCGCTTCAAACGGATGAAGCTTTGTTGGGGCAGTCCGGATGATTTGAATAACCACTGTCGAACCAGCCTTAATTGAGACCGAGATCGACAAGAACAAGACAATTTTGAGCTTATTGGACGAAATCGGGATTAACAATTTCCATTAGGAATTTCCCCACTTTCCATATGCAATCGCCCAACCATTATATCGACATTTTCCAGCATTTAGATCAGTAGATGCTCACTCTTTGAAGAGTCCCAAAAAACTAATTGGAATGTTTATTTACCTACATCAAAACTCCGCTTTTCCGTCCGCTTCCAAATGGCAAATCTCCCCCCCCTCCTTCATCGAGGATTTCCTCTACCAATCATAACCGGAATATGAATTTTCATAAGCGTCTTTTTATTGGTCTGTTTTCTTGGCCCTGCCGCCAATCGTGTGCAAAATATGAAATTATAAGCCAAGGGTTGGACGCCCGCGACGCCTTGGCGTCGGCGCTGACCCTACACTGTTGCCGGATCGGGGCATATTTCCCCCGTAATAACTTCCCGCCCCACCGTCCTTTGAAGAATTTGATCAATTTAAAACTGCAAGTGTGTTTAGCGAGGCGAATTTGTGCAGTCGGTGGGCAAAACTCGAGAATTTCCCGGTGTCTAGTCGGGGGTGTGAGGCCCTAATGGGGTTTTGGGGAATCAAAAGTCGCGCAATCTGGCACCGCTGGCCTGGATCAATAACCACGTGAAACTCATATCATATCGTATATCGTCATTGGAGATCTCATAACGACGGCGGCGAGCGTCGGACGCGTCCTCCACACCTACAGACACTTACCGAGATGGGGAGCCGGTCCAGGTTGGAGAAAATTAACTAACCGAGTTTCTGGAGCGAGGAGAATGGCGGCCACGCGAACACACACTATCTCCACTCGACATTAGCATGCACACTGTAATCAATAGACCGTCAGCAGGAGTAGTGTGGCGAGGAGAAAACGTGCTCGGCTGGAGAGCGCGCTCGATTTGCCCAAAACATAGCATATGTAGACTGTAGAGTGTGCCAAGTCCACTGAGCTGATACTCAGAAGCGCTCAGAACCGTCTAGATGTAACTCCCAGTTCATATAGGGGCAACAAACCAGTCACAACTTCTTCCGGACGGTGCTCAATCACAAGGGACTTGAATCTTCAGAAGAAAGACACTGAAAAACACTGTTTCTCTTGGGCCAAGGATTCGGCAATTTTTTGACCCCCCGCAAGTTAAAAAATGAAAAACAATGTTTTTTTAGTGTCCAGTATTAATCTTTCGAGCTTACAGCTCTGAAGATGCAAGCTACTCGAGCTTGCAAAACGTCAGGAAGCAATTCCTTTCCACAATGGTTTTCAAGCGCGAAAAACTCATTTTCAAAAACCAAGTATTTCTTAAAATTTTTGAGACATTTAGAAAGTAATTTTTCAGATTTTGGTTTTTAATCGTTTGTGGAGTTATTTCCAATCGTATCAAAAAAGAAAAAATACTTTCGTATGCCCCTTTTTCGAGCTCTACAATTTGGTGTCTATGAACATGTATTATAACGTTCAGTTTCTTAGAAACCATCATCAAGTTGTGTTTTTCATGTGGACCCAAAAGAAAGTAGAAAACGTATTAGAAAGCGCTTTAAATAGCGAATTGAAGGTTGCATACACCGAACGATTTCTACCGGTTCTTGCGTCAAAATTAAACAAAATTAACACTAAAACCAGACAAAGAAACAAAAAAGTTTTCAATAAATGTTCGAAAAGGTACACATTGTTTTCTAAAATCAGGTACGCTGCTGCTTTTTTCTAAGTCGCTTTTTTAGAAAGTAAACCATCGATAAGGAAATGTTGGAAGTTTTCTCAAAAAGTCTTGATTTTACGAAGTTTTAGATTTGCGTGTTTTTTTGAGTTGCAAAATCGACTCAAACAAGTCGCTGCTTTTTTCGAAGTTTCTCAATAACCATTTGAGACTCAGAATTCGTTTTGGCATCGTTGGATAGAGAATTGAAAATTCGATTCAGTCATAACAACGCCAGTGAAGAAATTCAAGCAGTTTTGATCCGAAAGCGAAATTTGAGCCACGGCAGATCCAGCTTTCAAATCAGGGGAGCGCATTATGTAGTAGAAATTCAGTCTTTGTTGTCCATAAAATTATCAAAATTAATTCCTGGGTTTCAGTCATTTATTGTCTTTATTTATCAATTAAAATACGTTTCGGTGTATTTTTCCACCATCATCAGTTTTTACG
>NW_026018508.1:16258580-16262322 GCF_020466585.1 Dendroctonus ponderosae
TCATTTATTGTCTTTATTTATCAATTAAAATACGTTTCGGTGTATTTTTCCACCATCATCAGTTTTTACGTGTAGCGTTGTTGCTGCTTTAAGCCATGGCAAGGCTACAAAAAGGTACAAAAAGTAATCAAAATTTAGATGAGAATTGAAAAATAAAATGTGCGTTTTATTAGAAAAAAGTTGTGTAGTGCAACTTGTCAGACGCACTCTGTATAATTGTGAAATTTTCGAAACATACTATGAGAGTTTTGCAACAAACAACACCGGTTAAGCGTAAACTTACTTCACTCTATTGTTGAAAAAACATGAATTTATTCAAGGGATGGTTCCATTGAAACGCTTTAGAGATGAATAGACAATAAAGCTGCAAATGTGGTATAAAATCCAAAAAACGTTTGGCTCCATATTTCGCAAATTTCAATTATCCCGTCGGATGAATGAAATGAGATCGAACATATGAAAGGCCCTAGTGTCTCGTAGGTGCTGTTAGGGATAAAATAGCGATGTCCGGTCCCTAACATAATCCAATTTTGGCCATTATCCGCCCTTATGGCCCAACATCCATCTAGTGTATGTCCGTCTTGAGATATAACGGGGCCGTTCTTCGTTTCAATCCAAGTAATTATCTTTAATAGACTCCGTCCAAGCCGGTGTGTTTTACAATTTTTCCCGATTTTTTCTAATTAGTTAATATTTTGCTTTAAAGGCGCGGCTTGTGAGCTTGCTGCCCATCTCGACTAATGCCAGCTAACCAAAACGACTGAATTTCAGCTCATCTTTGCAAATTATTTAATTGCAAGAGCATCGCTTTGCTGGAAATTGGCAAACGAGCTAAACGCACGCACGTGAAAATTCCGAAGGGATCGGGATAAAACCGCGGAGCCCAAAATTATATTAAAGGATTTTCCTCTACAGGGTGGACAAGAATATGGAGAATTTATTTGCAGCCAGACATCGTTTTCTGCATTTTTTCCCTAGTTTTCAAAAATTTTTCGTCAAAACCTATGTAAATAGTGCAAATTTGAAACATCTAAACAAGCAAAAAACTCTCTCAAACCCGAATCAAATCGCGGCCCTCAGTGAGTACAAAATATTTTTCTTTTTTTTAAGTATATTAAAAGTCTTCACTTACAACCACACGGAAACAAACACAACAAGACGAAATAGTTCAAAAACTTAAAATTGTTGGGACCAGAATCGGGTAAAACTACGGTAAAAGTGCAGGGTTCCAAATGCGACCATACAAAACTCCAAAAGGCCCATTGAAGACTAGAAGATGCACAAAAAACACGCAATATATTCGAAGAACTTTTATATTTTGTTGCAAAAACCTAGAAAGCCCATCAAAGAAAGATTTATAATCGACTTCCTCATTGTTGATGATATCTGCATCTAGTGCCAATATACAGAGTGTCCACTAGAAACGCAAAAAATTGACCATAAATTGAATTAATCAACATGAAAATGACTCGGGAACAAAATAATCTGGTTTCAAAGACAGAAAATAATTAAATTGTTTTCAAAGCCCGCCGACTTATTGGCCAATAAATAGTAATAAAAAAATAAAACTCCAACTGACTCGCAGTAAAAGCGCTGTTTTTCGATTAAACAATGTTTATTGAGCATGAACAATAAGTATTTATTTCTAAATAGTTTATAGCAGACTTTGACACATTTAGTTTTGTTTGGTTTTTTTATTAGTTTTCTGGGTTTTCTTAATATTTGTCAAACGAACTTAGTTTTTTCCCTTTTATTTGTACTGCCGGAAAAAAACCAGGTTCTTTTAACAAATATTTGGTAGACATCAGCAGATTGTCGGTTAATATCAAGTAGCACGAAAAAAATTATATAATGGATACCGAAAAAATCAGATTGCCGCGTTTCGGCTTAATTTTAGCCACCATCGGGGTCAAAATAGGGCGTCGTTTTGCATTCACTTAAAGATTGAAAGTGAATTAAACTCAAACCGTTCCAATCTTGTCCATACTGTATAGAACATATTGCATAGAAATAACGGGAAATGATCTCCCACAAGGCACAGTTGAGCGCTCCCAAGTTCATCCCATTTCGAACCCGTTCAAAACAAAGTTACATTTCGTCGGTACAAATTAAATTTTAACAGAACGTAATTGAACGCCGAATAACGCTTTATAACGCTCCGTCTGGATGGATTCCACTTATTTTCCGCTTAATACGGCGACCGCGAACGAATGGCCCCATCATTTCAAACGAAACACAAATTCATATCGGTTTGCGCCCCCCGACGGTTTGGAAACTTTTCATTCAAACAGCAGATTTCTAATAATAATAATTTAATCAAAAAAGACATTTTACTGGACTCTGGAAAACTATCGGCTGTTCATCCGCCTGGCCGCATAGTCATCGTAATAGCTGCTGTATGGACTGTTGTAGTACTGGCCGTTGTACTCTCCCTGATAACCAGTCATTCCAAATCGGCTCATGCGATCGTGATCGTCTTCCTCATGCTTAATCGTATGCACTTTGACGGACGGTTCGGACTTTTGGTCCTTTTCGAAGAGCTTCTTCAAAGCCACAGATCCCACGATAATCAGGGCAGCTTTTGCTGCCAGAAGCGACTTAGCGGCCATCATCGCCAGCACTTTCATGACCAGAGGTCCAGTCAGACCAAAAATGCCTAAAAAAGCCCAGGGACAGATCAGCGGGAGAAACGTCGCCATTCTAGAGCTAAAGATGTTGAGTGGTTTGAAAAAAAAAACATAGATGACTATTCGATGTAGTTGCTCCAAAACGGCAGATCTAAGCAAGGAATAGAGAAGTTTTTTGGCAAGAAGGCAAAATAATTGTTGAGGCCGAACACAAAAGTGCGAAGTGGAGGAAGCACATTCAAGCATGGGACTGTGAAAACGAACCTGTTGTTGCGTCATTCACAGCCAATCGAATAAACGAAAAAGGTTCAGAAAAAAAGTCATCCAAGGAATAGAAACCATCAACATTAAAAGAGGAAAATACAGTTTCTCCATCTCATAGTAAGAGGAGAAAGGAGAAGAATTCAACTCGGAATAAAGGGAAAAATTACTGAGAAAAATGCGTTTCAAATGAGTCAACTTCAGAGTTCTGTTCGCTTCAGGCGACACACCTCTGAAGATGCAGGTCACTCCTGCTAGCGAAACATCGGGAAGAAGCCCGAAAATTCACTCGTTTCAAGTAATGGCGGCGAAAACCTTTTGATATATAAAAATGATGTTTTAACCTTTCGTTAGTTTATTATTTTCTATTTGTGAATGTAACGTTATAGCGGTTTCACTCTAGTGCTTTTCTAATGAAAAAAAATTAACCCTGTCAAAAAGCATCTTCTCTCTCCCTTTTCATTCGAATAGTTTCATCCCGAACAAAATTTGTACTACTTTCCTCATCCTTTTCAGCGATTGCTATCGACAGACAATATTATTGCAAGATATTTTGAAAAGTTAATCGAATTAATGACACAAACTACTGTTTCACGTCACGAATTTTAATGTTCCTTGATAATTTTGAGTCCCTAAAATTCCTCCTTTCCTCCCGGTTCTCTCAACACTCTTAATAACTATCGAGATATCTCATGTCTCTCAACAGCCTCATTTTTCCATAAACCCTACTAGTACTAATAGAAGACTTAAGCCCGTGTCCCATGCATCCGTTTATACGATGGTACGATGATACGAAAGTGTTTCTATTGGTTGGAGATCTGTCAGTTCGTCCGACGGCGGACGAATTGACAGAT
>NW_026018508.1:16262422-16268167 GCF_020466585.1 Dendroctonus ponderosae
TCGTTTTCCCCCTTTTGAATATTTACATTCAACTCGATCTTGGATCATTTTTATGCAAATTTTATAAGAAAAAGTACTACTGAATGCCATTGATTTTTCTGTACTATACGCTAAACGCATTTTACCCAATTTCGAGTCATTTTGAGGCACCTGATCAAAAAAAGTCAATAAAAAAAACAGGGCCTTAAATTCTTGGGTCATTTTCCAGTTTTTCCGTGATAATAGACGAAAAATTTAGGAGAAGTGAATTCCTGCAGTGAAAAAGAGGCAAAGAAACAAAGCCGGAGAATAAAATGACGTGCGGAAAAATGCGTGCCTGCAACTGCAGTAAATTCCAGAAATAAAAGGACAATCCCTTTATTTCTTCGGCCTTTTGCAGTCGGCCACAGATGTTGGGTCGGAAATATATATTATTCATTACGGTTCTTGTCTCGTTGCAATGAATAATGTCTAATTGGATTTTGTAACGATTTATGGCCGCATTTTTGCTTCTGACGAGGAAAGTATATTAGTCGGCAAAACTCCCAACTTCTAAATTTCATTTATTTTAATGAATTTACGGGCATTTGCGCCGCCTGTCAAGTTTCCTTTTTAATGCTTTTTTAATAATGCACTACCGTTTTTATTATGCGCCTTTTAACCAACTCTTCAGGACGTTCCCAATTGCCCACTTTGACCACTCATAGTCCAATTTTGTTCTAAAACACAGTCAATGTGTGTATTTTACATTACATGGTGTAATATCCAGGAAATAAACCTTCACTCCTAGCCAGTTGGAGCAGAGGGCGAATGGGAATAGAGAAAATCGCGAGCAAAACTTTCGTTTCGGTTATTTGTTCTTTTAGCAAGAAAGTGTAGTTAGAAGGGCCTCGGGCACGGTCATCAAAGTTTGATAAGTTTCGCTGAAGGAATGAGGCGCCTCCGGCCTCGATGGACAGCGGTCATTTTTCTCTCGTTTTCAATCTACGCAGCTCCCAGTTGTTCTCTTTGTTTCCTCAAGGAATTACGAGGGCCGATATACTCAACGGAAAACTGATGGACTTCATCGACGGTCTGGACTTACAATTCGCTTATTTAACTCACCACTTGATCTATGACCTTTATTTGTTAGGGCCATCAATATCTGAACATTCTCTGTCGGCTAAACTTGTAAAATCTTGTTTCAAACTGTATTTTTTTGGGAGGATATGAAGAAATATTTGCTAGTTCTTCTTTGTTAAATTCCATTTAAGTCTCCAATGTTTACTCTAATTTTGGTCTAATCTACTAGTAAGTCATTTGTGCGAGAATAAAAGTAAATAAAAATTTTAGTTTATTATTTAATCGGGTTTATCAGGACACAACGTCCATTCAATTCCGTATAGTTTCGAACGCAGTTGCTGTTTCAAGCCAGGAAATTTAATCATCGTATAGATTTTCCAGCTGGACTAGTACATCTGATAGCGAAAATTGACCAAAAGCTCATTTTACACCCCGAATCTCTTTGTGCCAGAATGATTCACCCCCGTTGATCCCTTTTTCTTAATTCGGATCTTCTTTGTGGGACTGCGTTAACATCGTTGCGAAATAATGCCCTTTTAACTGCGCGTTTTTACTTGTTTTCTATTTAATAAAAAGTGTTCTACTGGTTGTCGTATATTCTAATCAGTTGGATGATTCAAGCACTACACAGRCCGCCTAAAAAATTGTTTTGAGCACATTAGTTTTTTCAGGATTTTTYAGGAAGTCAAGTAACAGTTGACGAAATTTGAAAAAATCCTGCCGAAGGCGATAAAGAGTTGATTTTGTTGCGTCTCCAAGTTGCTAAAAATTTCATTTTACAAGACCTGTAGACTGATTTCGCAGAAAATTCCGAATTGTGGCAGCAAATTGGCGGCAAGGTTTCAAAAAATCCCACCGTTTACAGCAAAGCATGCAGAAACTTGAATTTTTTTCGACAGTTAGCAAAAACCTCAAGATACAAACCTTGCAATTTGGAGCAACATTGAGTTTCAGCCAGATTTAAAAAAATATATTCACATAAATTGGCAAGATTCAACTGCTTCTTCAAAAACTTATAGAAACTTCAAATTTCTTCTACAAGGAGCAAAGAGCCCAAACCATAAATTCTACGAATTAGAATAATCTTGATTAAGAGMTTGATTTTGGCAAACAATTAGTTYAGGCCRWAAACTGCAAAATCGCARATTTCAATRAAAAATTCAAAAAAATTTTGCCGWCTGAACCAAAGCAGATCGAGACTTGCATTGTTTTYCTGGCAGTTACTAAAATTCCAACGTATAAATACAGCTAATCGGAACAACATTTAGAGGTAGGCAGATTTTACAAAAAAAATTKAAAAGAGGCCCCAAAAACCGAAGGTTTTAGAATATGCAGGTTTTAATTCAACAAATTCTTTMGACTAAACGAACGCAGCTACACAYTTCAACATAGCTRAAACTGCAGAGTGTATATTTTGTGGATTCAAGCAATATTGACGCTGATTTTGGAAAAAAAACCCGAATTGACGCCATTCCTAAATTGCTATAACTTTGATCAATATTTCAAAAAATCCTGCCSACTGCACCAAAGCATGCAGATATTTTTTTCTGCCACTTCCTTAAATAACAAAGTATCATCGATGTAAATTGGGACAACATCGAGCAAAAGATCAGGAAATTTGAAATTGCTACCGAAAAATAGTGGAAAAGGGATCAAAAAATCCGGCGAACTAAAGCAAAGCAGCTAGCGACTTCCAATTTTTTTCCCACTTAGTTCAAACCACAGCATAAAAGTCACAGAAATTTCCGAATGGAAGCTCAAAATTGGACAGTTTCCAAAAGGGCGGAGAAAAATTCAAAAAATCGTGCCAACCGAACCTAAGCAGGTAGCGACCTGATTGTTCTCACGCAAGTAGCCTAAAATCCTAATGCTTCAAAAAGTACCAACTTTCCGCTTGATCGTATCAATGCTGTTCAGCTCATGCAAAGCTCATGCAAAATGCCGATTTCATTTGCATAAACCCAACCATTCGTCATCTCGCCTAGATTAACATAGTGAATCGAAACGTGCATCAGTTATGAAATCGTTAAAGTAATCTTCTGAGCCATTAAGTAAATTTCAAATTAAATTACATAATAACCCCGACTAGTCGATTAGGGCAAACATTAGCTACGCCCATGCATTGCATAAGCGTTTCGCTATGCTGATGCACTCAAGGGAGCAGAATGCAACCAACAACTAGGGCTTAGAAGGGTCGCTGGCCGATAATTTGAATAATAGAAAGTCGAAAATGAACGGGAAAAGAAGAAACATTCCTAAACTCCGATTTGCCAACATCTGCTCCACATGGACAAATTAACAGGAACATCGACGAAACGGTATCGGTTTCAATGCAGTTCCAATCTAAGCAAACCAAACAAATCAAGTGTTCAAACATTGACTGCAGGGTTGTGATTTTAGCCATTCAGTTCCTCCTATGAATCATAAGCCGGTGCCATCCCGTTCTCATGCATTATTAAAGTGCCGCTTCATGATATGTTTGACTGCCAAAGTGTATTTGTTCGTCGTTTAAAATCGATCGATCGATAGAGTGTTTGAGGGAATGATATCCACAAATTTAACAGCTTTTACTTTTTTGGGTCACTGTATAGCCGGTTTTCTTCGCGTAAATTTTGCGCCAGTCAGCAACAAACCATTCTGTGAATTTCATGTTCCACAGCGTTGTGTTTTCTTGCGATTTTCACAAGTCTGTTGGGTTCCATTCTGTTTACGCGTTTATGCCAATATTTTCCTCTCTGTTCTGCCTACCGCGAAAAACGTTGTTGTCTTTCGCGTATTTCCTCTAGCATCTAGACGACTTTGAGGACGCTGTTGAGAAGCGTTATTCCACGAAAATTATCCGGGTTGTTTTGTCGCGCTTTCTAAATATTACCGATTTTTGGTACTCTTCGTGGTCTTATGATGTTTCGGAGGAGAGTCAATTTTTTTTTCGTAGGTTGTCGCCTCCGTATTTTAACATTTCGTTTGACCTCATCGGGTCCTGGGCTTTTTCCACTTTTTCGAATTTTGAGATGCCTTCTTCTTGGTCTACTTCTATTGATTGCTGTTCAATTATTGACTTTCTCTCACTTAACTTAATTGACTGTTTCTCATTTAGCGCAGTTTAACGCAACGTTGTGCAACCAACGGCTCTTTTAGTGATTTATGATTGCGTCTTCGTGCAGTTTAATTGTTGATGTGCAAAACTCAGAAAAAATCCGCGATTGGTGGCAGGTCAAGCCTTATTACACATTTAAGGAAGACGTTGCCTTAAAGCTCGGGTCAACTTCAGTTTAAACTGCCCGTAAAGGGTAAAGGAGAAAAAAAACGACTGGACGAAAGAAAATCGTCCAGTGTCCATTCTTTGAGTCCGCCGTTCGCATGATTTGTGTCTCTCTCTGACAACGGTCAGAGGGCGGGCCCATCGTTCGCTTTACAGAAATGGACTGTCCACTTTGTTTCGCCATCCCCCCTTTCCAACCCTTACAGCCCCCCATAACCCGGAATATTGACGGTTATTCCGGCTCTACTCGGAATTTATATGATGTTCGGTGTTGGGGGATTCGGACGCTCGGCCCCAAAAATACATTTTTTCGCGTAGGTGCTGCCCCAAATCGAAGAAAAAAACCAACCTGCGCAAGTGACTGTATTAATTCCATTAAGCTGGAGAATGGAAAATGGAAAAGCGCAATTTGACAATGCGTTATTTATTCACCGATTGTAATTGTTTTAATTGGCATCTTCCACACTATTATCGTCATCCCCTTTGTGGAGGGTGAAACGTCCCTTTTCCTGCACCGTCATTTGACCTTCTGTCACTTATTTAGTTGGTCTCTCACGCGCAAAATTAATATAATGCCTTATTCATGTCTTTTGATCGGCATTAAGATTCGCATTAAGACGCCAAAATAAATAAGGGCCAGTAATTATGAAAGGCGGACTAATTATTTTTTAATACTGCCAAAAGGGAAAAGGGCTGTTCACTTATTTACACTGTTTTGATGCTAAGGCTTGGTTAATAATTTAATTCGAAATTGTTTTGTTGCCATTACATTCTTTGGGCTTCGCATAATGTCCTGAAAAAAATACTTAAACACTGTGTCAATCAAAATACCGGAAAGCTAAACCCTAAAACAAATGTAGAGTCGAAGGATTACAAAATCAATCAACTCGATGATGAAATATTCAGTATTCGTGACTATGATCGTGGTATTTTCATTTTTGAATAACGAATTACGAATTGATAAAATCACATTTTCCACGGGCGGCAAAATTAAATTGGAAAAGTTTAACGCTTAGGGAACGGTTTTAAATAAAAGGGCGCTTATCCGATTCATACACAGTGCATGTTTTGTTTTCACCGACTATACAGGCCATCCCCCAAACGAAAACCAGAAAGTTTCTTTGGTCCAAAGTATTTTAAGGCCTGGGAACATTTAGATTAAAGAAGTTGTTTGAAACCTTTTGCGCTCCTCTAAGCCGTGGACTATTGGAACCGAAGATAGTTGCTTCTTTTACCTCCTGACGGTGATTACTGTTTATAGAAGATGTAGTTAAAAAGCTCGGAACTGCATTTGCCTTAAGTGTGAGTCTTCTACCCCAAAAAAAAATATCGACGCGATAAAATCAAGCAAATCTAAAACTTCTTGAATTCAAACATTTTTTGAGAAAACTGCCAACAATTCCCCATCCATGGTTCACCTTCTAAAAAGCCCATTTATTTCT
>NW_026018508.1:16268267-16269457 GCF_020466585.1 Dendroctonus ponderosae
GAGTAGTTTTGACCCAGAAAGCGAAATTTGAATATCAAACACTTAGGTGCAAGATTATGCCAAAATTCCATGTTTTCCGTCCCGTTTTTGCTCATTTCTCGGAGGCAAAATCAGCAAGAACGCTTATTTGTACATCATTCTAGAGAGAAGTAAATGGCTTTTTTAGAAAGTGGACCATGGATAAGAAAATGTTGGCAGTTTTCTCAAAAAATGCTTGAATTCAAGAAGTTTTAGATTTGCGTGGTTTTTCTTTAGTTGCAAAATCAGTTTCTCAAGAACCATTCGAGCCACAGAATTCGTTTTGGCATCGCTGGAGAGAGAATTGAAAACTCGATTCAGTCGTAACAACGTGAGTGAGGAACTTCGAGTAGTTTTGACCCAGAAAGCGAAATTTGAATATGAGACACTTAGGTGCAAGATTATGTCAAAATTCCATGTTTTCCGTCCCGTTTTTGCTCATATCTCGGAGGAAAAATGAGCAAGAACGCTCGTTTGTACATCATTCTAGAGAGAAATAAATGGCCTTTTCAGAAAGTGAACCATGGATGGGGAATTGTTGGCAGTTTTCTCAAAAAATGCTTGAATTCAAGAAGTTTTAGATTTGCGTGGTTTTCTTTGAGTTGCAAAATCCACTTGAACATGACGCTGCTTTTTTCGAAGTTTCTCAAGAACCATTCGAGCCACAGAATTCGTTTTGGCATCGTTGGATAGAGAATTGAAAAGTCGATTCAGTCGTAATAACGTGAGTGAGGAAATTCGAATAGTTTTGGCCCAGAAAGCGAAATTTAAATATCAGACACTTAGGGGGCAAGATTATGCCAAAATTCCATGTTTTCCGTACCGTTTTTGCTCATTTCTCGGAAGCAAAATGAACAAGAACGCTCATTTGTACGTCATTCTAGAGAGAAATAAATGGCCTTTTTAGAAAGTGAACCATCGATAAGAAAATGCTGGCAGTTTTTTGAAAAAAATGCTTGAATTCAAGAAGTTTTAGGTTTGCGTTTTTTTTTTTGAGTTGCAAAATCCACTTGAACATGACGCTGCTTTTTTCGAAGTTTCTCAAGAACCGTTCGAGCCACATAATTTGTTTTGGCATCGTTGGATAGATAATTGAAAAGTCGATTCAGTCGTAACAACGTGAGTGAGGAAATTCGAGTAGTTTTGACCCAGAAAGCGAAATTTGAATATCA
>NW_026018508.1:16269557-16277658 GCF_020466585.1 Dendroctonus ponderosae
GGAATTTCTTCCTGACGTTTCGTCCACAACTGCGGTGAACATTTTCAAAGGCGATGAGGCAGTGGGCAAAGTGATCTCCCGTGCTTTCCGACTAAGACTGAGTCTTAGTGAGGAATGAGAAACATTCCTAAATGTAATTTAACCGGCCGTGAAAGCCTTCATAGTCTGATATATACATCGTTATTTCATTTCTATTTTATTCTGTTCTTAGACGATGGTTTTTTAGGGGCTTTTGCACCTGTTTCAAGAAAACAGCGCGAATTCTTGTTAGATTGAACAAATTGAAGAGTCCTGAAGGCGAATCTCGGTTGCAAAAGTTTTCTCTGTGAATGGAATTCGCCTAGGTTTTTTGCGACAGCTTTTTACTCGAAATGACTGATTACTCAATTGTTGCAGATTCACAGTTTTTTGCCAGATTGCCGAAGTTAATGGGCTGGCAAATATTTTCTACTAGAATTGCCAGTCGGATTCATTGTCAAGCGATACGTGATGTATTAATTGGCACGTACAAAACCCGTGCCACAGACCTCGCGACCGATGCTCGTCTCGACGTGACCATTCTCCCTCTTCTTTCAAAACCCCATTGGAATAACAATCGAATCAACCATGAGGCCCAGTCACTTCAACCTCGAACCCGAATATTCTGTTGAAATGTAGTAAAACCTTTTTTCCTCTATATTGTCATCCAGCAGTTCCAGCGGTTTTGCCAGGTCCAAATTGCCTTTAAATCTTCACCACCGAGTCGATGGGCATTCAAAACAAGAGCATCTCAGCTTCAGCTGATTGATCATACAGTATTCATACATGCGAAATGATCAGTTTGCAAAAATTCGGCTGGAACTGGGGTGGTAACAACTCAAACAACAAATTTAATCGGCTGTTGAAAATAATGTTCATGAAGATGTTAACCACAGGCGATGTTAAAACCGAGCCTTAAATCGGCTGTCTGTCTGTACGTTCACATTTTACATGCAGATCGCGCTTAAATTCCTATTTATTGTCAATAATTCCATTCATGGAATCTGCCGGTTTCATTGGAAGGCATTTACTGTTTATTCAATAGCGCTTGAACCGATCAGCGACTTTGCAGACAAATTATTGTAATTTTCGCCTTGAAATTAAGTTGCCTGATATATTGAATGACTTGGTTTGGTTGTTTTTACAAATTTTGCTTCCTGTAACCTGAACGCATTTAGGCTCTTCGGTGTCTACAAGGCGGAAGTCGAAAAACTGAACTTCTCGTTGATATAATCAAACTGATTGCTTAACGACGGCGCCGATTCTCCTCAACAAAACAATTAACAAAATTGAATAAATTTAAATACGAAATTAATCGTATGAAGTTTAATAATCTATTAGTAATGGATGTGGATCAAGTTTATACGAAACGATTTAATACCCAGCGTGAAATAAAGCTGTTTTATGGAGCTATTAGAAAAACTGTAAAGTTGACTCACTCAACACCTGGCCGTTAGAACTAAATATAGAATTACAAATTGATTTTCAGATGGGTTCTCATTTTTATAATTGTTTTAATTTCTGTGCTGACTTATTCCTACATTGTTTTTACCGTAAGTTCATTAGGGTTTACACGCATCCACTGCTTGGGAGAATCAATGCTATCATGTTTTCGTTTCAAATGATCCTTCTTTTTGGATTTTTTCTGTCCGAATTGATTGCATATTTATCATATTGTTTTGCTGTGAAAGGCCAACATTATGGCTGCATGCAGTAATAATTTTCTTCCGAGAATGGTTTGCTTTTAGTTCAGTTTAAAGCCCTAGAATTAGGGGATTCTTGAATTTGACTGTTCTCGTAAAAATATCACACGACTGACTTGTATTTATATTTGTATAAATTATGTTTGTATTATTTTTAATATCGGTGGACCAACGTCAGCAATATTCCTTACTTGATATTTAATACTTATTCTAATCTGTTTGGTTTCAAGTTCAATCAAAAACTTTGGTGCAGACCGACTTTGTTAAAAGGCAAGCAAATATTGCTCTAATTCTGCCTTCTGGCCATTCATAAACAAATAATTTTGTAGTTTTCAGCTCAACCGAATGAAAGAAGTGTTATCATATCGCTGTAAGCGATCGGATCTGTAAAATCAGCGGGTTTCAATTTACATTGTGGACATCAAAAATCATTTTAGTTGTTCAATTTGAACTTGAAGCGAATAAAAATCATGCACACTGTTACAGTTTTATGAAATAGTTACAAAACAATTAAACCCTCTACTCATGTGACATTCCATGCTCATTAAGTGGTTTTATTCATTCAATTGCAGCCACCCCCACCCTTTTCACGCAATTAGGAATTAGAAGGAATAAATGAAATAATTTGAAAATTTAAACACTGACTTCCGCTGCTCGCATATACACGTCGTATTAACGCACACATTGATGGCATTATGCGATCTCGTGGGCTTTGAGTGAATAAACAAATATCTTCAGAACCGAATTGACACTTGTAATAGCGACGATTTTCATCGATTGACTTGGAATTATGCGGCTTGAGTTGATTATCGACTTTGGTTGAAGACAATTTAAGATATCAGGATATCAAGGGCACTTTTAATGTACCTAGGAAAATTTTCTGTGAAAGCAAAAACTAAAAAATCAATCTTCTTCAATCTCCTCGACGGTCTAAAGGCCAAAAAGCATACATAAAGTGTAAAAAAACTTAGGAAACAATTTTTTTTCATCAAAAATTTCATTTTTTTTAAATCTTTTTTTCTTGCAGATATACCTACGCAAGTGCCTCCTTTGACACCGGGGACCAACAAAACCATGGCGGAGGCGCTGAAGGCGTCTTTCGCGTCATGGGAAAAGGAACAAATTAGATTAAACATTACCAAAGGTGAGTGCTTTATTAAATCTAGGAAAAAAAATTGCCAAATTTACTTGAATTCTTATGGCGTTTTTAATTACATCTCACGCTTGTCGGATTATTCAATAGGCCGAATAAATTCTTAGTTAAGACGACACGGTTCTCTAATAAATGCTTAAACCACCACAATTTCTGAACAAACACTGAATGGTTAATGGGCACCTAAAGACTCAGGTATAGAAGGACGAAGAGGACATCAGACTTACGGGCCGAAGAATGGAAATGATTAAAATGTAAACACCGAAGCACCGTTGCCGCCTTTGAATGCACTTTTTTTCGTTGGTTTTTGCGTGTAAATTGTTGCTGGTTGGTTCGATGTTGTCAGGTTTAGACATTTTTGTCAAAGGAGAGAGTGGATTTTTCAGTTGACAACAAGTGCGTGATGCAAACCTTTTTGTTAATGAGGCGACGTAGGAAACAATCTGCGGGTCGCAGATCGGGCTTGGTTAACGGCCAATTTGGACAAATCTCAGTAAAACGGCAGCATTAAAGGGCTTTTCACTATCACTGAAAACAACGTAGGAAAAAATCAGCTTAGCACGGAACGTTTGTGGTTCTTTTGGGAAAAGGCACGACAACAGCGCATGTAATCTCTGATTACGCTGGTCTTGGGTTTATACCAATTTCTTATTTGCTCGTTTTGAGACAATTTTATTGCCGATAAAGCCGGGCTTGATGACGGCTTGTGGTCGCGGTATTGCCTGTTAACAGCATGTCAGCTGAAAAATGAGCGAGTTTTTCGTTTTTATCGGCATTTTGCAACCGAACTGGCCTTTCCAATAACGCTCAAATCCCTAAGTGCTCAGATTAGTTGTTTTATCAAAAGCGATGTCTTCCTTTTAGACATTTCTTTTCTCTCTTCAGACAGTCTACATTTTTTCATACATTTTCTACTGCTAATTTTGTTTTGTAAATTTCTCAATTTTTTTTCTTGTAATCTTAAGCCGCCACTTACAAATTATTTATTGTGCACGGCTGTCACTGATGATTAGATTTGCGGATTTAGTGAATCGGTTTAATAAGCTTAACATTGGCATTCATTGACTAAGTCCAGATCGTATCGGAGCTGAAAAGCTGGCGTCTAGAAGAAGAATAAGCTGAATATGCCACTTTGAATAAACCAGTTTTTGTAATGCGTAATACGCTCAGCTAATTATCGCATTATTGGCATAGCATTTTCGAGTGAGTTCGACCTCTTCGCTTCGACTATTAATATTATTTAGCCCGCCTCTGATCCGATGATCTCCTCGGATGATAAACGTCAAAAGGGCAGAGCACTACCAGCTAATTAAAAGCCAGTGAGGCATGAACGATTGGCAGTAAAATTTGTTTATTCCTTAGTAATTAATACTTATTAAACGTGTAACGACTAGAGAACTGGGCCCATTCAGTCAGACCACCGGTTTTAATGAATTACCAGGAGCCTGAGGTCATTCATTCATAGATAGATAGATCGTAGTTATCATTAGTGGCTCAAACTACTCAGGCATTTCTTTTCGTTTTAAAATACGTCCAGATTATAGGTAATTTTATTACAAATTGCTTTTAAAGAGTCCGGTATTCATTTAGCTGTTTTCATAAAAAAAATTTAAAGCGTAGTTGCCGATTATCTCAAATTTACTTAGACTGGTAGTGTTGCCATTTCCTTGAGAACTTTTCTGTGACCGTAGTCTCGCTTGTTTCTACTCGAAATGTTAAACGCAAATGATCATACAGTCAGGCTAAAAGACTTCAGCAACCTAAAATGAGTTCCACGCCGGTTTAACGTCAAAGCGCACCAACCATAACGTGTATAATTGTTGTCTCGTCACATTATTTTCATAATTTTCCAACAAAACAATACGACGATGCCATTCTGGGAACACGCGAATGCCTAAACGTATCGAATGTCCAACGAAACATTTGCGCACTTTGACGTCAAACTATTTAACTATGGACAGTTGGATTGAATAATTAATAGTGGATTATTATTAGTGATTTCTGATAATCGTGTGGAATTGCCTCTGTTTGTTTCCATTTAATTTTCCAATGAATGTCCGTTTTATTTAGTTTTATAATTAAAAGTTTTTCTGATCCGTACGTGGGACGACACAGTGGTCTTCAAGCGATATAATTACAGTGTCTCATACCTACTTTACCAAATACTAAAAATGCAATGCGATGCCAGATATTTTCGCGTTTCGCAGAATTTCATTAACTCATCTGGCCATTTATAAAAAGATCGTTCAATGTGTGAAAATACATGGAGAATCCCGATTTATGCATCAACTTATTTGCACCAGTCGGATATTAATAGAGTTTTGCATTTGTAAGTTGGTATCTTGATATGGGATGGTTTTGAAACGAAAATGTTTGTTTTGAGATAGTCAAACCCATGGCGCACATATACTTTTCCCAAGGATTAAGCCAGTGAGCCACAGCCAACTTGAGTCACATGACCGAGATTTGGCAGTTTGGACAGTTGTATTTGCACCACTGTTGAATAATGCGAGTTTTAGCGAAACAGTTACAAAGCACAAAAAGTTGACACTTGTAGCTGATTTTTTCCATTGCAGTTCGCCTACAAGAGTAACATTAACTAGTAAATGGCCCTGGTAATATCGAGCAAATAACCGTTTGCAAGGATCCCATGAGTGATTTTATTGTCCATTCGAGTCGGCCATTGTTTTCGACATGGAGATTTTTACTTTGATAGCGAGTCGGCCCTCTTTTGGTCCAGTGATCACCAATTGCAGCCATCGCCATTACGCCCACCAGCGAGTTTTGCCTCACATTTTTTTTTATACGGTGTAACGATTCGCTTCTCTGAACAGGCTCGGTATCACCATTCAACTCTGGCTCTTTGTTCGTCTTCAAATTACACCGATTTTCAACTTGTCTGATGTCCCATGGATGATGTAGAGTCAAGGATCATTTTGTAATGTGCGATCGTACCGGTGACGTTCATGAAGGAAACAGCCAACAACACAATCGGGTTTTTTTCTGTTCGTCTCCTTCGGTGTCAACCTCATGATAATTAGTTTAGGGGTTTGAAAGAAGGACGTTTACTATGGGTACTGGTGCAACCATCATTATTAATGGCTTATCTTCAGGCTGGAAACAGGTGTTTTGGTCTACAACAAATTCTATGCCTGGTATTTAACTAAATTCACATGTAAACCAGCTTTATTAATTCAGCAGCATATTTAATAGATGATCACCACCAGCATATCGTTATATTACATGACTGATCGCGTAAGGAAAGTGGTTCTCGACGCTTGATAGATTAGCTACATTTATTAGCAACAAATGGTTTTGCCCATCTTTCATATGCAGTATCAACATTCCTCTGACATTAAGCGATTTCTTGCTTCGTTTCATTCGATATCATGTTGTTTGTCCAGAGTGTTACGCTTTCAATGTCCCCCTGATTTATGTACCTACTTGGGAGTTGATTAAGTTTTACAGCCTATTATACATTGCGGTTAGTTTGCAATCTCCTACTTTTCACGAAGAAAGTTACAGATAAAGTACATTTCAGATGGGTTTTACAGCGTAACTTAACTCTGCCATGGTTCAAGCTTATTATGCAATGAACAGTTGGTATAATCTTGGATCGTTTCAACCGAATTAGCACTAGGTATACTCGCCCTTTTTTAATGTCAACCACAATAATTGAGCACATATGATAATGCCAAAGATATTTCACCAACATTTCACAACTGCATTCTCGTTACAGTCAGTGAGCGTAAAAATTGATGTTGCTAACCTGAAATTAAAACTGATGGAACTCTACAGTAATTAATGCTGTTGTTTTTCTCTCTTTTGTAGTGATTTCGACGTCGCTTCTTCCTTATTACATTAAAAATGGAAATCGACCCTCACAAACGGAATCGTGGTCAAAGCAAGGTTTTGTTCACACGAGGTGTGGAACAGGAAGTTCCACTTTCTACATTTTGAATTTTTAAAAGTGTTTCAAAAAACAATTAAAATCCCAACTGCAACCATGCATCCAAGCGGCTTCAATATTTAAGATGTTCAACAATGCCGAACATGTTTAAAGCTTATTTACCTCATGGCCACTCGAAATATGTTCATTTTCACCATGAGAAACGTACGGAATTCAAAAAGCCAGAATTCAAAATTGCCGATTAAGACAAGCACCACGCAGGAAACGCTCCGTATCAAGGAATACTTCGAAGAAACGTTATTTTTCTATCAGGTTTTTTCAATTTTTTGCCCCAGAACGTTCTTGAACATGAAGCTGCAATGGAGGATGCAAACGCTCTTGAAAATATCGAAAATTGTTGTTTTGCGGTAAATCCTGAAGCTACAAACATGTTTTGCGATATCAAAAGATATAGGTTTTTGATGCCATTTATTGAAACTGGTGAGTTTTTATGGCGTCGTGAAACAGGATTTCTTCTTGAAGAGCTTAACTTTCGAGCAAACCACTCAAAGCACACAAAACGCACAGTTTCATTCTGATTAAGTATCGTTTCGATAAAGTGAGGAAGAAATTAAATTAATTCCATATTATTTCGCCCTGGGCCTGGGTAACGCAGTGAATGTTCAGGAGTTGGCGCGGTGCTGCACTAATGGTTTGGTGCGCCAACCCAATGCAACGGCGCAGTAACTGAGCTCCGTGGCTGTTGCTATTCTATATTGCGCAAATTCCATCTTTAATTACTTTTGATTGATTGCGTGTTGTTCTCTTAGGTAGCTGGACTGGACCTAATTGCACTTTTCTCCCTGTTTCTTCTGCATATAAATTGATCAACAAAGAACATTTTAATACGTCTTTCACTTGTTTTTTTCACCCCAAGTGTCTGCTGGATTTTTTGCACTACGCGCTGCGCCCTTTTTCCCGTAATTTAGGACGAGGCACAATGTTTATTCAGTGGTTTAATGGCTTTTGCAGGACAAATGGAGCAGCACCAAGAAGTTGAAAAACACTTTGTCCCGTTTGTAGGTGACAGTTGGGCTCTCTCTATAATGCAGGAGCGGATCCAGCTTTAAAGTCAGGGGGGGGTTATGTAGAAAAAATACAGTCTTCTGTTCTCTATGAAATTAGAAAAATTATCGTCGTTTTGTGCAAGGGTGGCGTAAGATTATTGCTAAGTTTAATGTTTTCCGTCCCGTTTTTGCTCATATCGGAGGCAAAATGAGCAAGAACGCTCATTTGTACATCATTCTAGACAGAAATAAATGGCCTTTTTAGAAAGTG
>NW_026018508.1:16277758-16285740 GCF_020466585.1 Dendroctonus ponderosae
TACGCCACCCTTGCACAAAACGACGATAATTTTTCTAATTTCATAGACAACAGAAGACTGTATTTTTTCTACATAACCCCCCCCCCTGACTTTAAAGCTGGATCCGCCCCTGCATTATAGAGTCACCTACAAACGGGACAAAGTGTTTTTCAACTTTTTGGTGCTGCTCCATTTGTCCTGCAAAAGCCATTAAACCACTGAATAAACATTGTGCCCAGTCCTAAATTACGGGAAAAAGGGCGCAGTGCGTAGTGCAAAAAATCCAGGAGACACTTGGGGTGAAAAAGGGTGGAAAACCCAAGTGAAAGACGCATTAAAATGTTCTTTGTTGATCAATTTATATGCAGAAGAAACAGGGAGAAAAGTGCAGTTAGGTCCAGTCCAGCTACCTAAGAGAACAACACGCGATCAATCAAAAGTAATTAAAGATGGAGTTTGCGCAATATAGAATAGCAACAGCCACGGAGATGAGTTACTGCGCCGTTGCATTGGGTTGGCGCACCAAACCATTGGTGCAGCACCGCGCCAACTCCTGAACATTCACTGCGTTACCCAGGCCCAGGGCGAAATAATATGGAATTAATTTAATTTCTTCCTCACTTTATCGAAACGATACTTAATCAGAATGAAACTGTGCGTTTTGTGTGCTTTGAGTGGTTTGCTCGAAAGTTAAGCTCTTCAAGAAGAAATCCTGTTTCACGACGCCATAAAAACTCACCAGTTTCAATAAATGGCATCAAAAACCTATATCTTTTGATATCGCAAAACATGTTTGTAGCTTCAGGATTTACCGCAAAACAACAATTTTCGATATTTTCAAGAGCGTTTGCATCCTCCATTGCAGCTTCATGTTCAAGAACGTTCTGGGGCAAAAAATTGAAAAAACCTGATAGAAAAATAACGTTTCTTCGAAGTATTCCTTGATACGGAGCGTTTCCTGCGTGGTGCTTGTCTTAATCGGCAATTTTGAATTCTGGCTTTTTGAATTCCGTACGTTTCTCATGGTGAAAATGAACATATTTCGAGTGGCCATGAGGTAAATAAGCTTTAAACATGTTCGGCATTGTTGAACATCTTAAATATTGAAGCCGCTTGGATGCATGGTTGCAGTTGGGATTTTAATTGTTTTTTGAAACACTTTTAAAAATTCAAAATGTAGAAAGTGGAACTTCCTGTTCCACACCTCGTGTGAACAAAACCTTGCTTTGACCACGATTCCGTTTGTGAGGGTCGATTTCCATTTTTAATGTAATAAGGAAGAAGCGACGTCGAAATCACTACAAAAGAGAGAAAAACAACAGCATTAATTACTGTAGAGTTCCATCAGTTTTAATTTCAGGTTAGCAACATCAATTTTTACGCTCACTGACTGTAACGAGAATGCAGTTGTGAAATGTTGGTGAAATATCTTTGGCATTATCATATGTGCTCAATTATTGTGGTTGACATTAAAAAAGGGCGAGTATACCTAGTGCTAATTCGGTTGAAACGATCCAAGATTATACCAACTGTTCATTGCATAATAAGCTTGAACCATGGCAGAGTTAAGTTACGCTGTAAAACCCATCTGAAATGTACTTTATCTGTAACTTTCTTCGTGAAAAGTAGGAGATTGCAAACTAACCGCAATGTATAATAGGCTGTAAAACTTAATCAACTCCCAAGTAGGTACATAAATCAGGGGGACATTGAAAGCGTAACACTCTGGACAAACAACATGATATCGAATGAAACGAAGCAAGAAATCGCTTAATGTCAGAGGAATGTTGATACTGCATATGAAAGATGGGCAAAACCATTTGTTGCTAATAAATGTAGCTAATCTATCAAGCGTCGAGAACCACTTTCCTTACGCGATCAGTCATGTAATATAACGATATGCTGGTGGTGATCATCTATTAAATATGCTGCTGAATTAATAAAGCTGGTTTACATGTGAATTTAGTTAAATACCAGGCATAGAATTTGTTGTAGACCAAAACACCTGTTTCCAGCCTGAAGATAAGCCATTAATAATGATGGTTGCACCAGTACCCATAGTAAACGTCCTTCTTTCAAACCCCTAAACTAATTATCATGAGGTTGACACCGAAGGAGACGAACAGAAAAAAACCCGATTGTGTTGTTGGCTGTTTCCTTCATGAACGTCACCGGTACGATCGCACATTACAAAATGATCCTTGACTCTACATCATCCATGGGACATCAGACAAGTTGAAAATCGGTGTAATTTGAAGACGAACAAAGAGCCAGAGTTGAATGGTGATACCGAGCCTGTTCAGAGAAGCGAATCGTTACACCGTATAAAAAAAAATGTGAGGCAAAACTCGCTGGTGGGCGTAATGGCGATGGCTGCAATTGGTGATCACTGGACCAAAAGAGGGCCGACTCGCTATCAAAGTAAAAATCTCCATGTCGAAAACAATGGCCGACTCGAATGGACAATAAAATCACTCATGGGATCCTTGCAAACGGTTATTTGCTCGATATTACCAGGGCCATTTACTAGTTAATGTTACTCTTGTAGGCGAACTGCAATGGAAAAAATCAGCTACAAGTGTCAACTTTTTGTGCTTTGTAACTGTTTCGCTAAAACTCGCATTATTCAACAGTGGTGCAAATACAACTGTCCAAACTGCCAAATCTCGGTCATGTGACTCAAGTTGGCTGTGGCTCACTGGCTTAATCCTTGGGAAAAGTATATGTGCGCCATGGGTTTGACTATCTCAAAACAAACATTTTCGTTTCAAAACCATCCCATATCAAGATACCAACTTACAAATGCAAAACTCTATTAATATCCGACTGGTGCAAATAAGTTGATGCATAAATCGGGATTCTCCATGTATTTTCACACATTGAACGATCTTTTTATAAATGGCCAGATGAGTTAATGAAATTCTGCGAAACGCGAAAATATCTGGCATCGCATTGCATTTTTAGTATTTGGTAAAGTAGGTATGAGACACTGTAATTATATCGCTTGAAGACCACTGTGTCGTCCCACGTACGGATCAGAAAAACTTTTAATTATAAAACTAAATAAAACGGACATTCATTGGAAAATTAAATGGAAACAAACAGAGGCAATTCCACACGATTATCAGAAATCACTAATAATAATCCACTATTAATTATTCAATCCAACTGTCCATAGTTAAATAGTTTGACGTCAAAGTGCGCAAATGTTTCGTTGGACATTCGATACGTTTAGGCATTCGCGTGTTCCCAGAATGGCATCGTCGTATTGTTTTGTTGGAAAATTATGAAAATAATGTGACGAGACAACAATTATACACGTTATGGTTGGTGCGCTTTGACGTTAAACCGGCGTGGAACTCATTTTAGGTTGCTGAAGTCTTTTAGCCTGACTGTATGATCATTTGCGTTTAACATTTCGAGTAGAAACAAGCGAGACTACGGTCACAGAAAAGTTCTCAAGGAAATGGCAACACTACCAGTCTAAGTAAATTTGAGATAATCGGCAACTACGCTTTAAATTTTTTTTATGAAAACAGCTAAATGAATACCGGACTCTTTAAAAGCAATTTGTAATAAAATTACCTATAATCTGGACGTATTTTAAAACGAAAAGAAATGCCTGAGTAGTTTGAGCCACTAATGATAACTACGATCTATCTATCTATGAATGAATGACCTCAGGCTCCTGGTAATTCATTAAAACCGGTGGTCTGACTGAATGGGCCCAGTTCTCTAGTCGTTACACGTTTAATAAGTATTAATTACTAAGGAATAAACAAATTTTACTGCCAATCGTTCATGCCTCACTGGCTTTTAATTAGCTGGTAGTGCTCTGCCCTTTTGACGTTTATCATCCGAGGAGATCATCGGATCAGAGGCGGGCTAAATAATATTAATAGTCGAAGCGAAGAGGTCGAACTCACTCGAAAATGCTATGCCAATAATGCGATAATTAGCTGAGCGTATTACGCATTACAAAAACTGGTTTATTCAAAGTGGCATATTCAGCTTATTCTTCTTCTAGACGCCAGCTTTTCAGCTCCGATACGATCTGGACTTAGTCAATGAATGCCAATGTTAAGCTTATTAAACCGATTCACTAAATCCGCAAATCTAATCATCAGTGACAGCCGTGCACAATAAATAATTTGTAAGTGGCGGCTTAAGATTACAAGAAAAAAAATTGAGAAATTTACAAAACAAAATTAGCAGTAGAAAATGTATGAAAAAATGTAGACTGTCTGAAGAGAGAAAAGAAATGTCTAAAAGGAAGACATCGCTTTTGATAAAACAACTAATCTGAGCACTTAGGGATTTGAGCGTTATTGGAAAGGCCAGTTCGGTTGCAAAATGCCGATAAAAACGAAAAACTCGCTCATTTTTCAGCTGACATGCTGTTAACAGGCAATACCGCGACCACAAGCCGTCATCAAGCCCGGCTTTATCGGCAATAAAATTGTCTCAAAACGAGCAAATAAGAAATTGGTATAAACCCAAGACCAGCGTAATCAGAGATTACATGCGCTGTTGTCGTGCCTTTTCCCAAAAGAACCACAAACGTTCCGTGCTAAGCTGATTTTTTCCTACGTTGTTTTCAGTGATAGTGAAAAGCCCTTTAATGCTGCCGTTTTACTGAGATTTGTCCAAATTGGCCGTTAACCAAGCCCGATCTGCGACCCGCAGATTGTTTCCTACGTCGCCTCATTAACAAAAAGGTTTGCATCACGCACTTGTTGTCAACTGAAAAATCCACTCTCTCCTTTGACAAAAATGTCTAAACCTGACAACATCGAACCAACCAGCAACAATTTACACGCAAAAACCAACGAAAAAAAGTGCATTCAAAGGCGGCAACGGTGCTTCGGTGTTTACATTTTAATCATTTCCATTCTTCGGCCCGTAAGTCTGATGTCCTCTTCGTCCTTCTATACCTGAGTCTTTAGGTGCCCATTAACCATTCAGTGTTTGTTCAGAAATTGTGGTGGTTTAAGCATTTATTAGAGAACCGTGTCGTCTTAACTAAGAATTTATTCGGCCTATTGAATAATCCGACAAGCGTGAGATGTAATTAAAAACGCCATAAGAATTCAAGTAAATTTGGCAATTTTTTTTCCTAGATTTAATAAAGCACTCACCTTTGGTAATGTTTAATCTAATTTGTTCCTTTTCCCATGACGCGAAAGACGCCTTCAGCGCCTCCGCCATGGTTTTGTTGGTCCCCGGTGTCAAAGGAGGCACTTGCGTAGGTATATCTGCAAGAAAAAAAGATTTAAAAAAAATGAAATTTTTGATGAAAAAAAATTGTTTCCTAAGTTTTTTTACACTTTATGTATGCTTTTTGGCCTTTAGACCGTCGAGGAGATTGAAGAAGATTGATTTTTTAGTTTTTGCTTTCACAGAAAATTTTCCTAGGTACATTAAAAGTGCCCTTGATATCCTGATATCTTAAATTGTCTTCAACCAAAGTCGATAATCAACTCAAGCCGCATAATTCCAAGTCAATCGATGAAAATCGTCGCTATTACAAGTGTCAATTCGGTTCTGAAGATATTTGTTTATTCACTCAAAGCCCACGAGATCGCATAATGCCATCAATGTGTGCGTTAATACGACGTGTATATGCGAGCAGCGGAAGTCAGTGTTTAAATTTTCAAATTATTTCATTTATTCCTTCTAATTCCTAATTGCGTGAAAAGGGTGGGGGTGGCTGCAATTGAATGAATAAAACCACTTAATGAGCATGGAATGTCACATGAGTAGAGGGTTTAATTGTTTTGTAACTATTTCATAAAACTGTAACAGTGTGCATGATTTTTATTCGCTTCAAGTTCAAATTGAACAACTAAAATGATTTTTGATGTCCACAATGTAAATTGAAACCCGCTGATTTTACAGATCCGATCGCTTACAGCGATATGATAACACTTCTTTCATTCGGTTGAGCTGAAAACTACAAAATTATTTGTTTATGAATGGCCAGAAGGCAGAATTAGAGCAATATTTGCTTGCCTTTTAACAAAGTCGGTCTGCACCAAAGTTTTTGATTGAACTTGAAACCAAACAGATTAGAATAAGTATTAAATATCAAGTAAGGAATATTGCTGACGTTGGTCCACCGATATTAAAAATAATACAAACATAATTTATACAAATATAAATACAAGTCAGTCGTGTGATATTTTTACGAGAACAGTCAAATTCAAGAATCCCCTAATTCTAGGGCTTTAAACTGAACTAAAAGCAAACCATTCTCGGAAGAAAATTATTACTGCATGCAGCCATAATGTTGGCCTTTCACAGCAAAACAATATGATAAATATGCAATCAATTCGGACAGAAAAAATCCAAAAAGAAGGATCATTTGAAACGAAAACATGATAGCATTGATTCTCCCAAGCAGTGGATGCGTGTAAACCCTAATGAACTTACGGTAAAAACAATGTAGGAATAAGTCAGCACAGAAATTAAAACAATTATAAAAATGAGAACCCATCTGAAAATCAATTTGTAATTCTATATTTAGTTCTAACGGCCAGGTGTTGAGTGAGTCAACTTTACAGTTTTTCTAATAGCTCCATAAAACAGCTTTATTTCACGCTGGGTATTAAATCGTTTCGTATAAACTTGATCCACATCCATTACTAATAGATTATTAAACTTCATACGATTAATTTCGTATTTAAATTTATTCAATTTTGTTAATTGTTTTGTTGAGGAGAATCGGCGCCGTCGTTAAGCAATCAGTTTGATTATATCAACGAGAAGTTCAGTTTTTCGACTTCCGCCTTGTAGACACCGAAGAGCCTAAATGCGTTCAGGTTACAGGAAGCAAAATTTGTAAAAACAACCAAACCAAGTCATTCAATATATCAGGCAACTTAATTTCAAGGCGAAAATTACAATAATTTGTCTGCAAAGTCGCTGATCGGTTCAAGCGCTATTGAATAAACAGTAAATGCCTTCCAATGAAACCGGCAGATTCCATGAATGGAATTATTGACAATAAATAGGAATTTAAGCGCGATCTGCATGTAAAATGTGAACGTACAGACAGACAGCCGATTTAAGGCTCGGTTTTAACATCGCCTGTGGTTAACATCTTCATGAACATTATTTTCAACAGCCGATTAAATTTGTTGTTTGAGTTGTTACCACCCCAGTTCCAGCCGAATTTTTGCAAACTGATCATTTCGCATGTATGAATACTGTATGATCAATCAGCTGAAGCTGAGATGCTCTTGTTTTGAATGCCCATCGACTCGGTGGTGAAGATTTAAAGGCAATTTGGACCTGGCAAAACCGCTGGAACTGCTGGATGACAATATAGAGGAAAAAAGGTTTTACTACATTTCAACAGAATATTCGGGTTCGAGGTTGAAGTGACTGGGCCTCATGGTTGATTCGATTGTTATTCCAATGGGGTTTTGAAAGAAGAGGGAGAATGGTCACGTCGAGACGAGCATCGGTCGCGAGGTCTGTGGCACGGGTTTTGTACGTGCCAATTAATACATCACGTATCGCTTGACAATGAATCCGACTGGCAATTCTAGTAGAAAATATTTGCCAGCCCATTAACTTCGGCAATCTGGCAAAAAACTGTGAATCTGCAACAATTGAGTAATCAGTCATTTCGAGTAAAAAGCTGTCGCAAAAAACCTAGGCGAATTCCATTCACAGAGAAAACTTTTGCAACCGAGATTCGCCTTCAGGACTCTTCAATTTGTTCAATCTAACAAGAATTCGCGCTGTTTTCTTGAAACAGGTGCAAAAGCCCCTAAAAAACCATCGTCTAAGAACAGAATAAAATAGAAATGAAATAACGATGTATATATCAGACTATGAAGGCTTTCACGGCCGGTTAAATTACATTTAGGAATGTTTCTCATTCCTCACTAAGACTCAGTCTTAGTCGGAAAGCACGGGAGATCACTTTGCCCACTGCCTCATCGCCTTTGAAAATGTTCACCGCAGTTGTGGACGAAACGTCAGGAAGAAATTCC
>NW_026018508.1:16285840-16287426 GCF_020466585.1 Dendroctonus ponderosae
GTTTTTGCTCATATCTCGGAGGCAAAATGAGCAAGAACGCTCATTTGTACATCATTCTAGACAGAAATAAATGGCATTTTTAGAAAGTGAACCATCGATAAGGAAATGTTGGTAGTTGTCTCAAAAAATGCTTGAATTCAAGAAGTTTTAGATTTGCGTGTTTTTTTTTTTGAGTTGCAATATTCACTTGAACATGACGCTGCTTTTTTCGAGGTTTCTCAAGAACCAATCGAGCCAGAGAATTCGTTTTGGCATTGTTGAATAGAGAATTGAATGGGGGGTGTGATGACCCCCATGACCCCCCCCTCTGTATCCGCCCTTGCTATAGTGAATAAGTACGACTAATTATCAGAAGCAGCGCCCTCTGAGGTGAATCACCTCTCGACAAAACGCACTCTGTAGTGAATAGGTCGAACTAAAATCGACAAAAGCGCCCTCTGCAGCGAGTAAGTCGAACTAAAATCGAGAAAACTCGATAAAACCATAAATATCCACGACGAGCAAATCATATGGAAGAAAAGAGCCATTAAAAGTAGTTTTTAATTTTAGTACAGTTTTAAGCCGCTTTAATGAATGAGTTATAACTCAATAGCCGATGAGTGAAAATTAATTAACTCAACAGAGTGTTACCCAGAGCAATTTCGCCCTGACAGATTCCTTGGATCGAAGTTTCTTGTTGTTGCTGGTAAGCGAGATTTACGGTTGAAACCCGTAACTGTCTTGACACATTAATTCGCTGTCTCGCATATTGTTACGCTTAATTTCTAATGGAACGCAACATTCTAGGTATTTATTTGTGCAGGTAGCTTGTTAAGAAAATTATATTAAATGCCATGTGCATCGTTATTTTATAAAGTATCGTGGGCAAAAGCCCTATAAATCAGCAATATGGAACGCGAAAAAAATTCCGCGCACTACTAACAACCGTAAAGCATTTTTATTGACCGCTTGCTACGCTACTGAGGCTAATTCACTTGCAAATTACATCTAATTATGATTAATGTCTTGTGACGCTGCGCTATCCAGAGTTGAGATCAATTTAAAAAGCAGAAAACACAAACTGGACGATTCTAGAGCATGATTTAGCGCGCGTTTATGAGCTATTTTCTATTTTTGACAGAGATCGTTACCGTTTTGAGGAAAATCAGTGATACCGGAAATGATTACCTGCGGAAGGGGTTCAGAGGGGCAGTTTCCGCTACTGTTGAAAATCAACAATGTGTAACGATGCTGCCTGCATCCGCTATTGGGCATTTACATCAATAGAGCGATTAATGCAGTCGCCCGAAATTTTCAGATTGTTTGTGGTAGAAAGAGTTCAAAATAGTAGTTTTCGATACAAGGGCGAAAAATGTCGTTTTTCGAACGACGACGGCGTTTGACACCCGAGACGAAGTCGAGCGAAGCGAAAAACAAATTTTCGCCCTCGTATCGAACACTATTTTTTATTCGCATGAAAGATTACACGAATAATAAAATGCATCTATTTCATATTTAAAATTTTGTGGCAATGTCATTTTTTGAAATGTCATGTTTTGAAGTTTGTAATTAAGTTGAAGTACTTTTTCAACTTGAAACACCTGTGG
>NW_026018508.1:16287526-16292714 GCF_020466585.1 Dendroctonus ponderosae
CTTGCTCATTTTGCCTCCGAGAAATGAGCAAAAACGGGCCGGAAAACATGAAATTTTGGCATAATCTTGCACCTAAGTGTCTGATATTCAAATTTTGCTTTCTGGGTTAAAACTACTCGAATTTCCTTCGTTTGGTGATTCAATTTTTAATCGCGATAATAGATCACTAAAAAATAAGCGGAAAAGTTCATGTAAACTTATGCTCGCAGATGTTTAGTTTCCGAGATACCGCGATTTTTTTTTGTTTTTTCGCTCTAACTTTTACAGTTTTTCAGATATGTGCCTCAAATTCGGAATGCAAGTTACGCTTTAGGGTATCCAAGGCTGAAGCGTCAAACGGTTTAAATAATATACAGGGTGATCCTTTTTCGGGGCCATTTCTCCTTTTCTGCCGCGGAACTTTTTTATCGGGGACCACTGAATGCTTACGACACTTTTTTCTACACGCATATTCAATTTAGAAACTTTCTTGTCTGATGAATGTTTCTGTATCTCTCACCCTTTTGCCGTTATCTGGCCAAGAACGAATGAATGCATGATTAGATGACATGTGAATGATCCCATACGTTTGGGACAATTTTTCATTAATCTAACTATATACACTTGAAATTTTCCGCCAATATCTCAAAAACTCAAGTGGATTTTGCAACTCAAAAAAAAAACCACGCAAATCTAAAACTTCTTGAATTCAAGCATTTTTTTAACTACTCAAATTTCCTCACTCACGTTATTACGACTGTTTACGAAACAACCGCACAATATTCCAGCCTTAAAAATGAATCTTGTTCATTTCCTCATCAATGCATCGTCATCCACAACGAATCCCATTCCTTATCGATGACTTCATCTTCCACATCCTCATTCTTCAAAGTGCAGGCTTTTTCACGACCGTCAAGGCATCATAGACGACCATAACAAACCGTCTTAATTCGCGCATTGTTTCCATCAACTAAGCCCGCAAACGTTTATTCTGCTATTTGACTAATGTATGACTTGGTGGTTTTGGTGCAAGGTTGCGAGCAAATAATTGAGATGCCATCCGAAGTGCGAAATTAACCTTCCGATATTGTCGATTGTATTGAGATTACGGCGTAATTGAATGGGCGGCGGTTGTACAACTTATTTTACACGTACTTTGCTGGATGAGTCTGAAGATCATGTTGTTCTCCTCTTGGGTCTCCAAAGATACCAGATCCATGCAATATTCTCTGCACAGGTTTCTGCCATCGAGCCAATCAACTTTCCTATTGGCGTATTGGGGCACGTGTCCAGTGAAGAAATAGTTGTGACCCCTGAAGAAGAACTGTTTAGGCCCTGAAACAAGACACATACATGCAGAAAAACGGCATTGGAAAGCCAGCAGTTAATTGACCGAAAACCAGCTAATTGAAAGTACTCTCAACTCTCGAAAAAACGACGTAAAACAGGACACGTTTCGCATATAAACTATCGTAAAGAACCACAAGGATGGCTTTCAACATCCATTGGTGCAATCGATATATTCTTGAAAACCCTCTTTATTGCACAGTGTGGGAAATGTATTATTTGGCAATTAGCTAATGCATTATTTAGCAAACGTGTGTCACATATAATTAGAAAATTAAGCCGACAACACGACTTGGTTGGCCTGTCGGTTGCACAAGACCATCAAGAGTTACCACACGATGGGGATTTTTTGAAAAATTCGAATTTTATCTAAAAGGTCGCAGCCAGCTAGTGTGATGCAGTATGGTAACCTTTCAATGCGCACGGCATTCAGCAGTTTTTCTTCAAATCCCCAACATAAAACCCGTTGTTGACGCTGAATTTCCAAGCACTGTTGATCGCTTTCAAAACTTGTGGCTATTTTTGCGCTTGACAACGCTAGCGTCCACTATACTTTATTAGTTCCGTCTCGATAGTAATATGCTAATTAACCAAGATCCGTCTAAATGCAATCATTAACCGTGGATCTTCGAGCATCTTTGTGTTAATTTGTTCCAGCAAGGCCGCCAGATTCAAGGTAACTCACGTGGCCGTTTTTTTCTCTTTTAATCGCCCACAAAAAGCGCCATTGGGCAGCGCAAAACCATTTTTCAATCACTTACTGTTTGCACATTTCTGTGGATTTGGCAGCGATAAAAAGCGTCCTGGCCGGTTCGAAACTGGTCTGTTTTGAGCCTTTGCAGGGGTGGCGAGTGCGACCAAAAGCCCGCACAACACCAAACAGCAAACCAACTTCATCTGCAAAAAAATTAAAATCTTAACAACCCAACAAAAATCCTTCAGTCCTCCACTAGCTACGCAATTATTTGCTTATTTATAATGATCTACCGTAGCTTTTAGCCAGTAGAAGGTTGCCCAAAAAGGTTAACAATCCGCAGAGTGCGATAATTGAATTTTAATCTCGCCGGATCGGCAAACTATTGGATGTTTGAATTGCGCTCGAACTCAGATGCAATTTACCGATGGATAATCATTATTAATGAACGATGATTGAAAGGTGAAACGTGGCGCAAAGAGCGTGGATTTTGAATTTTGGATCGCGTGGTTGCCAGCCGCCACTTTGAACCAATGACTGCCAAGATACAAAAGCGTTTCCATGGAAACCAACTTTCAACATTGCCTGGTTCAGTTAGGGGCGAGTCGAGTTGCACCATCGGTCGGTTTTATATTAAAAAATTCCCCAAGACAATTTCATAATTTTTTGCCTATCTTTATTATTTACAGGGTGATCTAGTGAAGACAACCAAACTGTAAAAAAACTTGCTCCTTCTTCTACTACATCTAGACCTTGTGCAATGCAATCGCCATAATGGAAGCACGCGTAAAGATTGCAAGAAAACTGGACCTTTTGAACCTTCCAGAAGAAGAAATAGATTTTGGCCACATCGTCGGAAGAGAAACCGAACTGGAAAGAAATTTGCACTTGTAAGGTGCTGTTGAGCAGTTTAGTCCTGAATGGCGCACCCTGTAGATCTCTGAACAGCGTTTGCTTATCTTCACAATCGACTTGGTCTTATTTAAACGCAGAAACACTTTCTCCGGTTGACTGCCCGATGGCTTATTTGCGCTAAAAGGAATACGAGATCACCGCTGATAAACCGATGATAAAATTGTTGCTTTAGAACTGTTGGAGTAATAATTGAAAAGACAATATACAGGGTGGCCCATCAAGAACGAAAGCTGAATGTTGCCAGCTTGGAGACTTTCCAGGAAACAAAAATCTGCAAACTTATGACAGTCATTTGTAAAGTTCACACGAACAATTTCACTTCAAGCAATCGAGACGAAGTCATCAATACCGAAGAGAAATGCTTCAAAGGAGACAAAGAAGTAATTAAGCCCCAAGTAGATGCATGCAATTGCGTTTACAAACCAATAGAAGACAAATTGCGATGATCTGCAGGTGGCCAAACTAAACAGCGATTAATATCGGCAAATTCTAGATCAACTTTAGAAATCAAACTGTAAAATATTGCACATATGTTTGGCAATTTGAATGGAAAGTTTTCGGTTTTGTAAATCGCCAAAAGCCGATCATTAAGCCACGAAATGATTAGAATTTCAGCAGGAAAACTGGAAGCTCACAAGAGATCCCGTGGCGATTAAGTAATATCGGTGCATAATAAATAGAATCGTGGCCGAAGAACGTGCATGCATGAACGCATGCAACTTGGCTCTTGACTTTTGGCGCAACAAGGGTCATTACGTGATCTGGTACGTATTTTCTACCGCTAATCCTGCTGAATATTTGATCAATGTCAAACCGACGAAATTTGGAAAGTCTCCGGTTCGGTTAAGGGCCGGCTGAATGAATAAATAATTTGCACTTGAGGAGAACGGAAATCGGTAAACAAGTGAGAGGTGTCAGTAAAAGAAAGTCGTCATTTCGGTTGCCGATAAGAATAACCAAAATAAGTGCTTCATTTAGCACTTGACTGGCATAGCGTACTCCCATATTATATTGCCAATGTGTGAGAGTACGAAAGTTTAGTTTTTCGCATCAAGACATCGGCGATTATTTCCCAAGACCCATGGTGCAAGCAAACTTGCCCCAAGCCGCGGTGCGGCATCATGGGTGGTTGCCATGGGAACGAGTCTGATTTTGCAGAAGCGCCACAATAGGGTGCAGTCAAGTTGCACCATCGGTGGTTTTTCAATTTAAAGTTCGAGAAGAAAAAAAGTGTTTTTGGTTTGAAAATGTCCATCCTATGCAAGGGTGATTTAAAAGTACTTCGGGCGTTAAGGCCAAAATACAGGGTGTTAGAATTTTATTCAAATTTATGAATATATCCGCAACCGTTTGAGACAGTTAAATGAAGTTTTGCTGATGTCAACAGCTGGTGCGTGGCCATTGGTTGCTGCAGCAGTGGTGCGTAAACTCAAAGAACAAAGGAATATTCTTGAAGAAAAATATGGTGCGCCAATGATTTTTCAAAAAATTTGTTTTAGCTGCTCATTTCTTGTTCAATTCGCAACAGAAAAGCTCTCTTGAGTTTTCTTCAAGCAACGATTCATTTTCGAGTAAAAAAGTTAAAACCGTTTTAATGCAAACCAACAGCATTTTAATTTAAACTCAAATGTTTACGATTGATTTGTATTTTCATGAGTAGTTATTTTACTGAAAATTGTGGAAAAAATGCAGTCAAATTTATTCTAATGGTGCAAGCCTGAGCCGCGGCAAATTCCTTTGATGTTTCGTCAAAACACCGACAAACGATCCATTTTATGTCGGTTTTTTGCGAGCCAGTTTTTCTGCAAAATAGAAGCAGCTCAGATAAATTTTCTACAGGGTGGCAAATGAAAAATGCACAAGTTTGCAAAGTTCGCATGCTCCAGTTGGAAATAAAAATTGCTTTAAAAAAATCTTAATGCTTGAAATCCAAAACTGTGTGAATTTTTTTTGTTTAAACTTTCACCTGTAGAAAATGTATTTGAAGCAGTCCTTTTTTTTGCAAAAACTCGCACTAACCGAAAAAAAGTTGCACCAAATAACGCTTCAAACCGAAATGAAGTCGCTTTCAGCAATCGAAATTTAGATAAGTTCTATATTGTTGAGGTGGATTCATTTTTTTACAAACTTCTTGTTGGGTATTTCGATTCAAAAATTGTTGTCTTTAAAAAAGACAGAATTTCCTCACGTCTTTTATTACAGATTGATAAATAGTGCTCCTATTTCGCAATAAGAACGAATAATTTATCAAAA
>NW_026018508.1:16292814-16297974 GCF_020466585.1 Dendroctonus ponderosae
GTTTCGAGGTTTAAGGGCAAACACGAAAGGAATCGATTGAGCTCAAAAAACACGCATGTGAAATTTTGTCGATTTTTTGAAAAAATGAAAATTTTGTCAACATCTCTTAAATTTTACATCATTTTCAGCTCACGGGCGCGAGGAATGCATCGAACTCATTGAAAAACATGCTAGAAGTTCCAGATCCGAAGTAATAGACATTTTCGGCACATTTTGAGCGTTTTTTGAGCGTTCACGATCTTTAACCGACGATTTGTTCTTTATTATTTACCCAAACACTTTATAAATGCATATTTCTGACCTTCTCACGTCGAAAGGAGTCGATTGAACTCAAAAAACAGGCATGTGAAATTTAGATTTTTGGTCGAAATTTTTCCAAGGGTGGGGGTCGATTTTTTGAAAAAAATTAAAATTTTTGCAAAATTTCTGAAATGTTACATCATTTTCAGCTCACGGACGCGAGCAATGCATAGAACTCATTAAAAAGAATGGTAGAAGTTTCAGATCCGAAATAATAGACTTTTTGGCGCATTTAAAGCGTTTTTTGAGCGATCACGATCTCCAGCGGACGATTTCTTCCTTACTATTGACCCAAACACTTTATAAATGCATATTTGTGATCTTCTTACATCGCAAGGAATCGATTGAGCTAAAAAAACCCGCATGTAAAATTTTCATTTTTGGTTGAAATTTTTCCAAGGGTGGAGGTCGATTTTTTGAAAAAATGAAAATTTCCTCAAAATGTCTTGAATTTTACATCATTTTCAGCTCACGGGCGTCCGGAATCCATCGAACTTATTGAAAAATATGCCAGAAGCTTCAAATCCGAAATAATAGACATTTTCGACACATTTTAAGCGTTTTTGAGCGTTCACGATCTTTAACCGACGATTTCTTCCTTACTATTGACCCAAACACTTTATAAATGCATATTTGTGACCTTCTTATGTCGAAAGGAATCGATTGAGCTCAAAAAACACGCAGGTGAAATTTTGATTTTTGGCCTACATTTTTCCAAGGGTGAGGGTGGATTTTTTGAAAGAATTAATTTTTTTTCAAAATGTCTTAAATTTTACATCATTTTCAGCTCACGGACGCGAGGAATGCATCGAATTCATTGAAAAACATGCCAGAAGCTTCAAATCCGAAATAATAGACATTTTCGGCACATTTTAAGCGTTTTTGAGCGTTCACGATCTTTAGCCGACGATTTCATCCTTATTATTGACCCAAACACTTTATAAATGCATATTTGTGACCTTCTTGCGTCGAAAGGAATCGATTGAGCTCAAACAACACGCATGTGAAATTTTTATTTTTGGTCGAAATTTTTCCAAGGGTGGGGGTCGATTTTTCGAAAAAATGAAAATTTTATCAAAATGTCTTAAATTTTACATCATTTTCATCTCACGGAAGCGAGGAATGCATTGAACTCATTGAAAAATATGCTAGAAGTTTCAGATCCGAAACAACAGACATTTTCGGAACATTTAAAGCGTTTTTTGAGCGTTCACGATCTTAAGCGGACGATTTCTTCCTTATCATTGACTCAAACACCTTATAAATGCATATTTCTGACCTTCTTATGTCGAAAGGAATCGATTGATCTCAAAAAACATGCATGTGAAATTTACATTTTTGCCCGAAATTTTTCCTAGGGTGGAGGTCGATTTTTTGGCAAAATTAAAATTTCCTCAAAATGTCTTAAATTTTACATCATTTTCTTCTCACGGGAGCGAGGAATGCATTGAACTCATTGAAAAATATGCCAGAAGTTCAAGATCCGAAACAATAGACATTTTCGGCACATTTAAAGCGTTTTTTGAGCGTTCACGATCTTTAGCGGACGATTTCTTCTTTATCATTGACCCAAACACCTTATAAATGCATATTTGTGACCTTCTTATGTCGAAAGGAATCGATTGAGCTCAAAAAACACGCATGTGAAATTTTGATTTTTGACCGAAATTTTTCCAAGGGTGGAGGTCGATTTTTTGAAAAAATTAAAATTTACTCAAAACGTCTTAAATTTTACATCACTTTCATCTCACGGAAGCGAGGAATGCATTGAACTCATGGAAAAATATGCTAGAAGTTTCAGATCCGAAACAATAGACATTTTCGGCACATTTAAAGCGTTTTTTGAGCGTTCACGATCTTTAGCCGACGATTTCTTCCTTATTATTGACCCAAACACTTTATAAATGCATATTTGTGACCTTCTTATGTCGAAAGGAATCGATTGAGCTCAAAAAACAAGCATGTGAAATTTCGTCGATTTTTTGAAAAAATTAAAATTTTCTCAAAATCTCTTAAATTTTACATCATTTTCAGCTCACGGGCGCGAGGAATGCATCGAACTCATTGAAAAACATGCTAGAAGTTTCAGATCCGAAAAAATTGAAATTTTGGGCACATTTTAAGCGTTTTTTGAGCGTTCACGATCTTTATCCGACGATTTCTTCCTTTTTATTGAGTCAAACACAAATGCATATTGGTGACCTTCTTGCGTCGAAAAGAACCGATCGAACTCAAAAAACCCACAAGTAAAATTTTCGATTTATGGATTTTCGAATGATGGATCTTATTATATGTGATGAATTTTTTTCCTCCATTTCAAGCACTTGAAACCGAAACTTACTTGTGAGTCCGTAGTAAAACTTTGACGACTTGACGATCGCTGCAACGACCACTCTGAACCTTTTCTCGAAGAACTTGCGTGCATTGAATGGGATCGATTCAGTTCCTGTTTTCTGCCGCTTTTGCTCATCGATCTGGCTCGTTGCGGCCTTGGACTCCTTGATAAAGAGCTTTGGGATCCATTCGGATGTATCTCCTCGTAGGTCTAAAATCACACACGCTGTAAACCCTCTGGACTAATTCTAATAAACACAAGTGTTTATTAGAACTCACCTGAGTGGAGATACTTTGAGGTGGCGGCGAAGTCCCTGTACTGGCAGTGGAAAAAGTTTTCTCATTGTGAGCTTCCTCGGTGCTTTCAATCTGGATATCTCTAGGGGGCGAAGCACCGCAGGCTGTGGATACTTTCGCAGTCGCCTCTTGATTATTACCGATGCTTAAATCACTATTATCTAAGTCTTCATATTTATCAGTCTTTTCACTAATGCCTTTTTCTACAAAGGGAGAGACGGTCAAAGTGCGAGACACAAACGAGGCACTAAAAGCACATTTCAAACACTATACACTAACGTCATTAGTACAAGCACCTAAGCACAGCACATAAACACAACAATACACTAAATTTGTTAGAGGATGACAGAAACGGTTACTTGTTCCTATAAAAGGAGGCAGTAAACTTTGTGCCTGGCCAAAAGCTAATCTTTCTGAGAGTCCTACCTTTAGATTTCGCATCTGGAATCTTTTTCTCAGGCTCTGTACTTTTGATGTTAAGCTTTTCCAGTCGGGTTTGCATTGACTCCGTTTCGCTGTAATCTTTGGCGCTATTCGCACTGTAATCATCAGAGCTTGGGCTTTGCAACACTTTATTAAACTTGCTGTTGTCCTTTTCTTTGGCTTTTATATTAACAATCCGCCCCACAGGTGGTTTTTTCGATGATACGGGACTATCAGAGTTGGGCTTTTTTGCCGATGGTTCGCTGTTGATCTGCTTAACTTTGCATGTGGGTGTTTTGCAGCAAACCGAACACACTCTAGTGCCAGGATCATTGACAAAAGTGCAATGCTCACAGCTCCAGCTTGAATCCGGCACTTCAACCGGATTGACTAGAGCTCGGTCTTCATCTTCCTCTAGAAGGTCCGCTCTGTGCAAGCTGTCATCACTCTGTTCATCATCAGTTTCCCCACTTGAGCTCTCCGCGATGCTCACTCTACTGCGAGCGATCGAAGTTTTCTCTGCTCGGTCGCTGTTTTTGCTGCTCATCGCCCTCCTCGACGACTCTTTGGGCAGAGACGCGGTCTCTCTTAAGGCGCGATCTCGAGCTGAAAATCGGCCTCCATGCGACCTCCTTTCGCTCCGGTTATCAGAGTGGCTGAAGACTGAGCGTCTGTCGTCGATTTCATTCGAATCCTCATCTGAGGTCTCGTCCCGATACTTTCTTCGCGATTTCTTGCTTAGCGTTGATTTTCTGGACTTCACGCTTTGGGTGGGTGAAGCTGGCCGCGAATGGGAACAGCCGCTTTAAAAACAGAGATTATTAGTTATAATTAAGTTGCGATGCAACTGCAATAATCCGCAGCAATCAAACGCAAGTAGCTTAGTGGTAGTGAATCGAAAGAATTTATTTTTTAATAAGAAACAGCCCCAGAAATGCGGAATGCTAGAAGTTTCAGATCGCAAATAATCGGCATCGCATTACTTCCCGAAATATTCGCTGTATATTTATGCAAGTACCGAGAATGTGGTGGTGGCAGCCCATATGGGTACATGCCAGGTGGTGGTCCATGCCAAGTGCCCATCCACATGGGGTTTGCCGGATAGCCACCAGGCATCATGTTGAGACTCATATTGCTGCCATGAGATGGATCGTAACAGCATGGCTGCTGCTCCATCCAAGCATTCTGGCAGCATGGCATTGGGTAGTTGAGTTGCGCCATTGAGTGTGCCTGCAGAAGCATTGGTTTTACTATCGCATGCTTTCCATTAATCAGCACTACCCAGATAGCATTTGATATTCTATGAATATCCCAGAATGTTCAAAAAATATATAGAACATTGCGGGAATATCCTGGGAATATACATGGTTGAACATTCCTAACATGAATGTTCGTGGAATATAAAAAGTATATCCTAGGTATGTACATATTGGGTATGTGTGCAGATGAACATGCCAGGTATGTACATATTGTGTATATGTGCAGGTGAATATACCTAGTATGTTCAAAACAAATATTCCATTAATATACATGAATGTATATCTACGGTATATTCCAAATTGATTGAATATAAATTTTGCGTGCCCGCAGCAGAAAAGTAAGGGCACGTACAAGTACAAGAGTTTATCTGAACTTTTCTTTTCAAATGCGTCAACGTTATAATTTTATTGTGCAATATTAATAAAATTTCTATATTACTCAAATAAATTTATCCGGAGCTAACAGTTCCCACCCTATGAAATTCAAACAATTAAAATGCATATAACAAATTCGAATTACCCGCTTAGTGTGTACAAGGATTATGTC
>NW_026018508.1:16298074-16299288 GCF_020466585.1 Dendroctonus ponderosae
AAAATGCATGCCAAGGCTTAAAGCAGCAACAACGCTACACATAAAAACTGATGATGGTGGAAAAATACACCGAAACGTATTTTAATTGATAAATAAAGACATATTGGATTTGGAATTAACTTCAGTAACATCTGAAGGTTGCCACTATTTTGAGAGAAAGCTAGCATTTCTAGTTCGTTGAAATATTGGTTGTGTTCAGTGAAAAATGAGCTGAGTTTAGAGACTTTGCCCTTTGGAACATGCAACGATCAATTGACTATTATGACCAAATCATGGCATGCCGTGCAGTAGAAACTAAAGTTTAATTAGACATTTAAAGAACTGATTCGCACCTGATTTTGTCTCATTGGCGTGGGGGAGGGGCATGGGGACGGTCCAACTGATCCGGACCTGCGTCTTCGTGGCGGGGGGACGGGCACTGGAGGGGCTTCTCCTTTGGGGGGTAGGGGTGGTCGAATGGGCTGAAACCCTCGTTCTTCAACTCTCTATTTATTTTGAAAGAAAATGTTTAAATCAGTTTTAAAAACTTTTAAAACGGATTAAAGCCTCACTCGTCTGATGTGACTCTGTCTTTTGGGGTGCCGATGGTACATGTCGTCACAGGAGAGGCAAAAGTTCTGTTTGCACTGTTCGCATCTCACGCTAACTGTTGTTGAAGAGGATCCGCACAATTGACAGTGTTTTTGAGTAGTTTTTGGTGCTGAAATTTATACGTCGCATAAATATGGGTGTGGGGGAATGAAAGTTTAATATTTTTTCTTTATTACCAACTTTTTGGTCAGAATAGCGAGAATGTTTCGAAAAATCTCTAATTTTGGTGATACCGAAAAAAATATAAAACTTGATAATTGATATCTTTATGAAGCACTAGAAATAAAAGGACTTAGTAAAATAATTCAGTAAATTTGTACCTTGCGCATTAATCTTCTCTAAAGGAGGCGCGTTTGTATATTGGCCGAACTCGATAACTTCATAATCCGGCTCTGGATTTGTATGTTTTCCTGTATGTTTTCCCCAATTGCTTTCCTCACGTGGAATAGGTGGTGGTGGCACGCCTCCAGATCCACTCGCATTCTAAGCATTTCAACATATTTTACTAAATAAAATCATATCAACTGGACAGGGGCGGATCCAGCTTTAAAGTCAGGGGGGGGGGTTATGTAGAAAAAATACAGTCTTCTGTTATCTATGAAATTAGAAAAATGATCGTCGTT
>NW_026018508.1:16299388-16303904 GCF_020466585.1 Dendroctonus ponderosae
ACCATTTCTCTGAACAAACAGCTAACGTGCGACTAAACGCAGATAATCCAAATGGTGCGTCCCTTTGTGCACACTTGCCGCATTTTGCGACTTAATATAAATATATGAGCCCAAAGGACAGACGATAAAACTCTGGACCCGGTCAAGATAATTTCGGACAATTTAAGCTCGTTGGAAAGGAGAGACGATGAACAAGTGTTTAATTGTTCAAATAGACGGCCAGTAATTCCCACAATGCTTTACCCTCTCTGTATGCCTACTGTGTGCATGTGTGTGTGCTGGAAATGGCTTTAATTATAAGTGGAAAAGCTGACAGCAGATAAAGTACTTGCAATTTGTCAAATTTTTACTGCCCGAAATGGTTACTCGTTTGCGTAATAACGTTTTTTTTTCGCGGACCCTTTTATTTAAAGCCTTAGACTTGAATCGCGCCGTATCGGTAGAAATGGGCCATAGAGAAGGATTTATTTTGAATCCTGAAACCGAAAAAGTCTGTTAATTTTCGGGCAGTTTTTCAATTGAATTTCTTGAGTAAAGCGTTTTTTAACATTAAGAGACTTAAATGTTTTCGCTAAAGTTTCACATGAGCCTGTTCATTCGCATGATTGATGTTGTGTGTTGTATAGAGAGGGATTTACAAAAACAACTAATGCACAAAGAAATCTTTTCAAGTTCTGAATCACCTTCGTGATCTGAGCATTATAGTCAAGAAACCGACACCTGAGTATATCGAAAAATTTAATATAGCATTCCTGACTGAATGATAAAACAAGTTACTGAACCAAAACATCGGATCAGCAGCAGAAGAAGCATTAGCCTAATCTTTCATTGCTTCGGCACTATATAAGGACGCCCTATTTTGTATGAAAAAGCCACTTGATGGTTGATTTTCACATTTATTTCCTTGCCACTGGTATCATTCCAGTTATAGATAAAAAGCAATACAGTTGACTTCTGAACTCGCCTTCATTAGTTCAGCAGGTGAAGCGAAATACCATCTCGTAAACAATGTGAAACAGAATAAATCACTCACTACCGAGATTTTCTGGCATTTCCTTCGGGAATGTGTAGGAGAAACGAATTGTATAAATGTATACGAGATAAACTGCGTCGTTTTCTATTTTGCTGTTTGTTGCATTGAATGGAATTGCCGATATTCTATATATTCGGTCTGTCGTTCAACAAACATGCGATTCCAATTCAGCAGCTTTGGTAAATGGATTTGGAATATTAAATTTTTCCGGGTTGAAAGTCGGCAAAAGTTCGCAACCATTAAGCCGCAATTACAATGAAATATTTAGCGAGCTGTGACGCAGCTAAATTGCCATTTGCCTGAAGCAATTTCATCCTAAACTGTTGGAGGTAATCAATAATTATTGCTTCCTCAATTATCCCATAAGCAACTAAGTAATTAATCAAACATTACGAACATGTGCTGTGTTATCCGAAGACAAAGCGTTTCCTCTGAGTTGGATTAGTTCTGTTTGATTTTGTTAATGTGTCTACGATGTTTCATTAGGTAATTATTAATATACACGCGCACAATTTTTTGCAATCTGTGTATCTACATTTATTATTATGGATCTAACCGGAAAATGTTGATAAAATGGCCCTTTTTCGCAATATTGTTGGAGCTAAAGTTGCACTAAAAAAGCAACATTTGTTTGGCTTCCATGCACAGTAAAAGCCCATTTGCCTTTTATAATGTACGTATTTGTAGTGAAAAAGATGATAAACAAATGGCACAAATCTGTTAGCTGATCCCGTGTTTCAAATGGAAAAGGTTCTAAATGGAAGTCGAACATATTTTCTCTTTTCTTTTATTTATTTCTGCACAACTGGACGGATAATTAAAGAAAGATGTCTAGGGAAATATTGGCAATTTTCACAGAAAATCGGAAATTCAACATTGTCATGACCCTCTTTTGTGCTGCCTAGTTCATGTCGACTAACGATAATTTTTTCTAATTTCATAGGTAACAAAAGACTGAATTTCCATTACCTCAGACTTGAAAGCTGAATCCGCCGCTGCTCAATGTTTGAGCCTTGGTAAAAACTACTGGAATTTCCTCACTTATGTTCTTATGATTGAATCGTGTTTTTAATTCTCTATCCAACGATGCCACAATAAATTATGTGGCTTAAATGGGGCTTGAGAAACTTGAATGAAGGAATGAGGCTTGAAAAAAGCAGCGTCATGTTTGAGTCGATTTTGCAACTCACGCCAATCTAAAACTTCTTGAAATCAAGAGTTTTTTGAGAAAACTGCCAACATTTCTTTATCGGTGGTTCACTTTCTAAAAACTCCATTTAGTTCTTTCTGTAATGATAAAAATGAGCGTTCTTGCTTATTTTGCTTCCGAGAAATGAGCAAAAATTGACGAAAAATTATCACACCTTTGTCTGAATTGATATCTTTATGTTGTCGATTGCTCCTATTTCGTATATGCAGATGCAAATTTGTACTCTTTGGCAACGTTATTCCATATGTCAAGCAGATATTTCATCTCCTATTCACTGAGCTCTATTGTGTTCTGAATTCACCACTTTTACTAACTTTTTAAGGTTTCGATCGATGGTGTTCAGCTTAGAACTTACCCCTAGATGATGCGGAATTTGAACTGGATGCTGAGGTGGATCGATAGTAAGGAGGCGAGCCGGGAGGTTCTGGTTTGGACAAGTTCGCAGTTGATTCCATTCTCCTCGTAACATCCGGAGCTGGAGCGAACATTCTTTCATCCTAAAAACGAAGAAACAATTCATCAAAATTTTTTGCTGCAAATTTGCTAAATCAAATCCTTTCTTTTTTTGGTCCATTTGGTAAATATTCATAATTCGGAATGGGAAAAACACCAGGATGGTTTTTCATCGGACTTAATAAAATATTCCTAAATAATCCCATTTGGTTTCAATTTAATTATTTTTGCAGATCCCGTTTTGCATTCTGGACTGAAGCAAATATACATTTGTTCATTCGGGACAGGACTAAAAAACATTATTTAATTTACAGAACCAACGAACATCGAAAAATTCTGAAACTCATGTTTGAAATTAGTCATAGGAAAAACTTTGCGTTAACATTTGTTGCTCGGGAATATTTGCAGAGATCGGAAACGCTATTTGGTGAAATTTGCAATTATTGGGTTTATTGCCTTCATTTACTGGTCGCAATACAAAAATCTCTCGACTGACAATACTAACAAATTAAAAAGGTTAAAAAAGTTGTTTTGGGCTCCAGAGCACTTAATTTATAGTGTTCTTGATTGGAAGTTTCATTTCAGGTGAGGATAATGCTTGGTTCAAAAATACATTTTTTAATATACTCAATTAATTAATTTTATATTAATAGATGCTTAATTTGTGATTGTTTTGGCACAATCACATTGGAAAAATAGCAATCTACCGGGTTAAAAATGTTACTGGGCCTTCAATGATAACGGAAAATTTACATTCGTTCTGAAAGGGATTACAATATAAATAAAACGAGCTTTGCAGAATAAAGGGAATTACAGACTTTACGTTGGTATTTGTCAAACAAGCCCATGGGAATTTTCCGTTGAACTAAGATTCTTGGTAATAATAAATATCCCGAGCGAATAAGAGCAAAGTGCATTGGATTACCTGGCCCTCTTGCCATATTATTAAGTACATAAGTATATATTACGTTTGCTAAAGTCCCGAGTGCGAATACACTTAGCTAATGGCTCTTGAAAGTTAGTGAAATTAGCAGATTAACTCTAGTTAATTACTGATAGCAGGGCAAATATCAGGTAACTATATTAAATGCACGAGTGTGTCAGGGGATATCGGCTACTTCAGCAATGTAGACATGCAAGCCGGTAATGCAATGCAACAGTTCACTCTATTTTTGATGCTCTGGATCCATATAAGGAGGGCTATCGGATTAAGGTTTGAAAATCTGTCTTTCAGCGATTATTTTTCCTGATTAAGTTTTGTTTTTAACAACTCTTTCACAAAAAAGATACACTTTCGAGGCCGTTCCTTGAAACTAATGGGTTTTTCGGGTTTTTAGGCCGTCGTTCGGTAGAATTTCTTCTTGACGTTTCGCAAGCACGAGTGGCTTCCATCTTCAGAAGTGGTTTGCTTGAACAGTGTAAAAGTGTTCTCCTCGTCTTTCCCATAGGGAATACAAAGTTCACAAGACTCAATCGAGGTGACACGTTTCGAAAATTTGAGACGTTTCTGCGCCCAGACTATTTACTATTGTCGTAGAATTGCACCTAAACACGTAATTTTCTTGTATTAGGGATTCAAACGGGCAACATATAAATCTGCTGCAACTTTGCTCGTGCGGTACAAAATACGAAAGTTTAATAAACTTTGATCCATCCATCCATCCATTTCGTTTCTTTGTGATGTAAATAGTGGATAGATTCGTTTGCAAAAAACAGTAAACATAATCAAAAGAGATAGACTTTCGAGGCCATTCCTTGAAACTAATGGGTTTTTCGGGTTTTTAGGCCGTCGTTCGGTAGAATTTCTTCTTGACGTTTCG